>NW_026555614.1:0-57111 GCF_029017545.1 Prosopis cineraria | reverse complement strand
TTTTATAGGTGAAAGCGCTGATGGGGATAAAGGGGAAGGAGCTTAGGGCAAAGTAGACAAGTGCTACCTTTTGTAAGCCCTTTTTGTTATTTTGATTAATTTGTAAATTGAATACACACACACATAGTTATTACCAGCCAAGATTACATGTTTATTTTAGTTTACTTGCATGATGAAATATGTGGGATGCTGTATTTTGGCTTAGATTGTATTGGTGATAATGTTGTGGAAATTGGGTAGGGTTGAGATATTATTGCATGTGTATGCTAAGTATGATTAGCTGTGTCAAAATGGCTATGTCACCAGTTGAAAAACATGTTGAATGTTAATGTGCCTAATTATGTTTGAATATTGGGTTTGATGGCCAAATTGATGGTAGTATGTATGGATGCCTATATAGCTATTTAGTTAGATAAATTTTGGTCCCTTAAATGTGGTTCAAGTCTCGGTTGTGGCTAATGGCATTTGATTTGAATTTGGGGATACTTGAATGCTAGTAGGTTTTGAAAAAGTGATAATTTTTGTATTTTATCTTTTGTGATTGGTTCTTCATGCTTCTTACTATTTTATTTTTCTAATTTCTCAAATATTGTTTAAACTTAACACATTTTAAAAAAGGGTTTAATGAGATCTTAGCTTTGAATGTTTTCATTTATAAAGTTTGTTCAACCATTTCTATTATAATAGTTAAGAAAAGGATCAGTTAAATCATAATTATTATGATAAAGTGATTATGTGTGGTTTGTTCATGTAATGTCAAGGTGGACATTACAGACATAAAAGGTTTTAAGATATTTGCAAGCAATTTTATGATCACTTTGTACGCAACTGGGTAGAATTCTCTTATGTATTATGGTCTGCTTACTTTAGCAATAAGGGTGCGATTTAAAACTGGATCAAGACCACCCCCAAGCCACAAATCTTTGACAAGGTTGAAAAGATTACCTCCTACCATTGTTTTCCATGGGCTTTGAAAAAATATGCCATAAAGTCCATCAATTCTAGTAATTTGAAAGATTTCATTTGGAATAAAGCCTTGAGATACTATAGAGGGTAAAATTGGTATCATTGAGAGAATATAAGCTGTGGAAGTAATTGGAAGCCAAATCTAAAAGGTCCTATTTGTCTGAAATCCAATCGCCCAAATCCAAACGAAGCCTAATGATACAGTTACAATGTCAGCAAATAAGGGCTTTAATTAGTATAGTAGAAGGAGGTGTTCTGATCACCCAAGCAAAGCCAATTCGAGGAGGATTTTTGGAGCCAAAGAAGCCCCTCATGAAAACAGGTATCTTCAAATTCCTCTCTCAACTGCTTTTCCAGATCAATCAGAAAAGCAAAAAAAGGAAAGGCTTCAAGTTTCTTCTGTGCACCCAAGATTCTAGATAGAAGCCTTCTCTTCTTTGTTCTCCTGTTCTCACAGATGCTTTGGTTAAGAGACCAACAGTGCTTAACGAGTTGTGAGAAATCAAAGTAAAGAATCCATGAAGTAAGGAATCTAAAAAGCTTGTCCATTGGGCTCAATGATTATAGTAAGCCCAATTGAAGGTGAATAGCCCTGTGATCATAAATAACCTTAAGAAGAAAATGAATTAACCCATGTCTAGTTACCAATTGCTCTATAAATGAAGAGTTGTTTTTATCTTTTATGTTCCAACGTTGCCTATTTTATATTTTTACCTAACTAATTAGTTCATGTAAGTTCTGAAAATTTGTTAACATCAGTTTATATTGCTTTCTTGACAATTACTTAATTAAATATAATAAACCATAACACTATTATTTATCCTTGTCAATCTCTTAATCTAATATAATCACTCAGCAATACCCATAAGAAAGGTATTATTGGGAAAATATTAGGTTTTTCATAGATTTCACAAAACGATTTGTAAAAAGAAATATGACAAAACTTACAAAAATGAAATGAGAATAAGGCAATAATGAATATTAATTAATAACATTTTAAAAAATATAATAGTTAGGAAATAATTAACAATGGAAAAAGAACATTGAAGTAGAGATGTTCAAGTTGTACCCATTCCGGTTGGCCCATATTACTCCGATCATGTCAAAATGAGTTTGTCTCAGCTCAAAAAAGAAAGGATGGGACACTTGTAGGACAAAAAAGGAGTAGGGACAGGATGAGACTCAGGATACCCTTTAGGACTTCTCATCCCATCCCAATATTTATATATATATATATATATATATATATATATATATTAGTTATTATGTTATTTTTATTGTTTATATTTTTTTTATTTTTTCTTTATTTAATTTTGCATTGCTCTGTGATACTTGGTATGGTCAAGCAAGTTGCGAGATGTTTTCTCATTGTTGATATTGATTTGGGGAATTAAAAACACAAACCCAGATTTAAGGAATTAAATTCAAGTAATTTAATGAGTTTATTTTTTGAGTTTATGCCTCATTGTTGTTGCTTATTATAATCTAAGTTTATAATAGGCTCTAACCAAATAGTCTACACATGCATAAAGGCTCTTGTATTTAGGTGACTTGTGTCCTTACATTTATTTATTTATGTGTTAAAACTCAATTGAGTAATCATATATAGAGAAGTATAATTCTTTATACATGTTGGTTAAGTATTACTAGTCATTTAAAGATACAAGTGAGGGTGGCCAACATAAATAAGGGTAATTGTCTGGATATCCTAGTCCCATCTCAATCTTGTCCCGGCTCCTATTAGAATGGGACAGCTTTTGGGATAAGAAAGGATATGAAATAAAATTTAAATCCCGTTCAATTTTTGGGATGGGATACAAGACGAGAGTGTCTCAATTCCATCCCGTCCCATGAACACTCTTACATTAGAGCAAGACATATGATTATGAGCACACCACGACATTGGCATTACACATGGATAGCATTAGAAACAAGGGTTTTGAGTTAGTCGAGTTATTTTTTCACGAGCAGAGCATGGGTTAGCTAGCCAAAAATGTGAGTTGATAAAACCCAACCTAACCTAAAAAATAACCTTCTTTTTTTTTTTGCATTTATGCTGGCTAGACATGGTGCGAGCTAGTCCTAGTAAAATTGCTCAAATAATGTTTACTTCAAATTATCTGAAATTGTTAAAAATTAATAAACTTACAATTTTAATAACAACATCGATAAGTCAAGTTGACTTAAAGATCAATACCAAATAATTTGGATGTAACTTCAAATTTCGAATCAAACTGGACTTAAGTCTTCCCACCAATTTATCTATAAGAAGTCAAATTGAATTGTTGATGTTGTTGATAAAATTGTAAGTTTATAATTTTGAGCAATTTTAGGATAATTTGAAGTAAATATTGTATGGAGCAAATTTGATATGAGCAGCACCATGCCTAGTCAAAATAAATGAAAAAAGAAATTGCTACTTTTGTAAGCTATTATAGTCGGTAATTCAAGTCAAACTTAAATAAATTTAAATGAATTTAGGATCAGGAATAGTAAAATTACATATTTGCAATGTCCTTGAAAAATGTGGGTCAAACTCAAACACTCGAATAGCATTTTAAAATATTTTAAAAATAAATAAATTTATTAAATATTATTTGTTCATTTAAGTCTTTGCTTAATTTATACCAAGAGACCATATATTTTATTCGAGTATATGACTATAAATATTTTTCTTAAAAAATTAAAAAATTAATATTTTTATTATTTTTAATTTATAAAATATCTTAAATAATAGTTAATTCATCCCAAATTATATGATACTTTTGGAAGAAATTTTACATTCTAAAATAAAAGGTACTTTAAAAAAATAAGGTTTCATCAAATATGCTTATTTCAATGCTAATATTTTTTCTCTTTTTATTTAATTTTTATCTTCCTTTATCCTGCTTTTCAATATATTAAATGAAATATATTTTTTAAAATTTATATTTTTATTTTTAAAAATAAATATATTAAAAATATTTGATAAAATTTATTGGTATGTAAAATTTTATTTAAAAATTATTTAAAATATTCCAAAACGGGCACCCAAAGTCACAAACACACACTAAAACCACAACAAACCTGCAGTTCCACGTTCTTTTGAAAAAAATTGTGGTTTCACATTTAGACGCTGGCATTAGTAGGTAGGGATCATAGGACCGTGAGGTAGCGCTCATTGTTGGCCCAAAAGAAAAGGCGGGGCTCATTAATGTGGTGATCTTTCTTAAAAATAGCCTTATTAACCAAAGCTTAGGAAAATCTGTGTGTACCAAGAAAAATTAAACGTTTTAACAAATTCAATTAAATATCGAAATTGAAAATATTTAATGATTGGAATTTAACTCTTAGTTTCTATAATTTCAGTGAACTTTTAAATATGTCCTTATAGTTTGTTTTAGGAGAGAAGGTTCTAACAATTTATTCTCTTTAATTTTATTTATAAGTCATTTGTAGCATATTTTATTATAATTTAAAAAAACTTTAAACATCATTAATATTTTTAAAACTTTAATAAATTTTTATATTTACTACTATTAAATATATATAATTTAAAATTAAAATATTTTAATACTTAATAACTTTTTCAGAATTTAATTAATAGAGGCAAAATGATAAAGGCAGATGCAAAAATCACAAAGATGCCATAAAAAAATATAACAAAAAAAACTTTCTTTCTATCCTTCTACACCTCTCAATATTTAGAGTTGTAAGGATTAAGGGAGAATTTTAGTTAAGGATCATTGTGATTCTATATAAGTGAAATAAAAAAATTATTAATTAGTGATTTTGTATAACAAATAAAGAGTATTTTAATTTTTTTACCATCAATTTTTTTTTAATTTTTTTTTTGAACTGAACTGAAATTTTAAAATTTTTTTTAAACTTACTTGAAATTAATTTTCTACATTAGTCCTTAAATGAAATTCTTCCATTAATTGATGTGATTAACAGAGTAAATTACAATGTGTAAGAACTAAAAGTTTAGTTTTTCATTATAGAATCTTGAAACCATAATTTGACGATTGATCGACTTTGATTTGGTCCATCAACCTACTTGCATTTGAATCCTGTTAAAGATGAAAGAGAAAGCGAGGGAAAGGAGAGAGAAAAGGCAAACGGAAAATTGGAGTGGGCAAGAACCATATAAGAGAGAGGTAGCCAATAATTTTACAAAAATTTCATTCAAAGACTATTGAAGCAATTTAATATTAAATAAGGATAAAAATATTTTGAAATATTGCTGTAGGATCAAAAGAGCTGATACGAAAATAATTTTAGATTAAAAGGACTATAATACTCTTGTTTTTTTTTTTAAAAGAAAACTTATCAATTAATGAATAGTTTTTTATTAAATATGAATGGATACTTATTAATTAATGAATGGTCACTTATTGAAATATAATTTACACATGTCCCTTCTCACAACCAAGTTTTTTATATTTTTAAACTTGTCAATTAGCTAATAATTTTTTATTAAATATAAATGGGTATTTATTATTTAATGAATGACTACTTATTGAAATATGATATACAATAATCTCTTTTCCCAATCAAGCTCTTTCATATTCTTAAACTTGTCAATTGCTGAATGGTTTCTAGTTAAATATGAATGAGTATTTGTTAATTAATGAATGTTACTTATTGAAACATGATTTACACTTGTCTCTTCATACAACTAAACTCTTTAAAATTCATAGACTTGTCGATTAGCAAATGACTTATTGTCAAATGTAAATGGATATTATTAATTAATGAATGATTAATGATCAATTAAAAAAGAAATGCAATGGTATTATAGTCTTTTTATATAAAACTATTTTCAAATTAGCTCTTGATTCTACAGTAATATTTTAGAAGATTTTTGTCCTCATTTGATATTAAATATCCATAATGATTTTTGAATGACATTTTTCCATAATTTTATGGCCTAGTAGGATAAACACTGGCCTACAAGTGAAAGTTTGTGAGTTCAATCATACTTGTAACGTTTAGTTATGCTTGCTCCTCTAAATTTTCTTTAAAAAAAAAAAAAAGGGAGGTAAGAGTCAAATGGTCCAAAATTATTTTAGGGAAGAGCACAATGGTAAAAATATTTTTTCATGGAGGCATTTACGAGGGGAGAATATCATTTAGAACCCCAAGATCAACATATTAAATGCAGAGTACACAATAGTCTAAAAATTTATTAAATGCTTTAAGTCCTTAATTGAAAATAATTTTACGGTGTTCAATTGTCACAATACCCTTCAGTGATTAAAAAAGCATCATTGTCACTGGAGTAACAAGTTGTCACTAGAGTTCCAACACAAACGAGGTCGTCAACTGTAATAAACTCTTTTAGGGTTATTAGGGGGTTAAAACTATGATCTCATGGCTCACGAAAAGATTTTTGATCATTAGATTAACAAAGTCCTTCAGTTATATTATACAAAATAAAATATATATATATATATATATATATATATTATAAATTTAGCTTTTAAATGTTTCTATGAAAGTTCTTAATTTTAGGAGAGTGGTTGTCAATTCTTTAAAGTGAAATTGTCAAAACTCAAAAAAACAATTGGTTGATATTATAAGAAACATTATTTTTTTGGTTAAAATGTATATAATTTATCTGAATTTTAAAATAATATATTACCTCCTTTACCTTTAAAAATTTAAAATTAACTCTCCTAAAATGTCATTTAACTAAAAATATTATATTGTAGAATCATTTATAATTAATTATATATATTTTTAAATAGTTGAGATATTGATAGTCAAAAACATATTATTATCATCGTATAAAATTTTAAATATTTACTTTTGTATTAGTTTTATCTATAATTTTATTAATCCACATGTATATTCAACATCAACAACCTAATTTACATGCCAACTTTTTTTCACAACTAATATGCCTTGTAAAATTTATATGATTAACTTGATATTAAAAATAGGAACATTTAAAAAAATAGATTAGAGGAGTCAAATCAATGGCTCTTCTAAATATAAGCGAAAGTTGAATTATTTACAAAATAAAATGAAGACACACATTCAAACATCGAAATTAGGCGACAGGTGGGGCTCCTATTTGGCCCACAAAAAAAGGGAGGACTTATTCATGTGACAAGCTTTTTTTTACAGTTGACCCATCCAATAGAGTAATAGAGACATTGGGGATATGTGTAATGGGCATTGGTTGCCAAGAAGAATTAAAGATTTTGACAAATTTTAAATATTTTTTAATTTTTAATAATTGAAGTTATCCATAAATTATATAATCTTTATTATTAGTAGTAATGGTAATAATTTATAAGAGCTTAAAAGTTAAAAACATAGTATTTTTTGAAAAAAAATAGTTTAAAAGTTAATTAAAAACATAATTTGATCAACCATAACTTGGTCGATTGACTTCTTCGCAAGTTAGGTTCTTTTGAGATGATTTTTTTTTTCTAACAAGATGAGCCTATTTGACAATCTATTTTAGGAACAATTTTTTATTCTTTAGGATAAAAAAAATTTATTTGATAACGTGTTTCTAAAAAAGTTTTAAAAAATAAAAAAATAAAATATTATTCTAAAAAATGAAAACATTTTTAGGTGTTTTGATATTATTGTTTTGAAAAATAAGAAATAATAAAAAAATCTATTTTTATTACTACTTTTAGAATATATTTTACAAAACATCAATTCTCGTAATATCAAAACAAAAACAGTTTCAAATAGGCCCGTAATTGCTCCATGGTATAATATAGCAAGGAATTGAGTGTTGCGTTTGCTGATGAGTACAAACTTACAGTAAGGCCAAGACCCATTTCAACCTAAAATGATTTCTACTCATCATTTAAATTAATTTTTAAATATTTTATTTATTAATATAAAAAATATAATTTGATCAACCATAACTTGGCCAATTGACTTCTTCGCAAGTTAGGTCCTTTTGAGATGATTTTTTTTTTCTAATAAGATGAACTTGTTTGACAATCTATTTTAGGAACAGTTTTCTATTCTTTAAGACAAAAAAAAAATCTATTTGATAATGTGTTTTTAAAAAAAATTGGAAAAAAATAAAATATTATTCTGAAAAATAAAAATATTTTTTAGGTGTTTTGATATTATTGTTTTGAAAAACAAATAATAATAAAAAAAATCCATTTTTATTACTATTTTTAAAATATATTCTATAAAACATCAATTCTCATAATAACAAAACAAAAATAATTTCAAATAGGCCCATAATTGCTCCATGGTGTAATATAGCAAGGAATTGAGTATTGCGTCTGCTGATGAGTACAAACTTAGGCTCTATTTGGTACATATACCTCAATTTAGAGGGATTGGAATTGATATTAAGATTGAGATTGGTACTAAGAGTGGGAATAAGAATGAAACTTTAAAATTATGTTTGGTATGGAATAATATTTGTAGAGAATACTTATTTTTATTTTATTTTATAATTAAACATAAATTAGAAAAAGACAATGATACTCTTTAAAATAATAAAAATAAAAAAATTATAACCCAACCCTCATCTAACCCAAGTTTTCATCTTCTTCACCGCTCCTTATCTTGCCTCTACCTCTAGTTTTTGGCCACTCTCTTTCACTGCTCCTCACTGTCATCTCCCCTTACCTCTGCCTTTACTCTTCAGCCACTCTCCTTCACCGCTCCTCACCGTTGTCTCCCCTTGTCTCTGCCTTTGCTCTTCAACACTCTCTTTCACCGCTTCTCATAATCATCTTCTTCCTTTTCAACCTGTCAAATCAAATGCCCTTGCTCCCTCTTCTGCTTCCTCCTCCCCATCTTCTTCTTCTTGCTGCTCTTTTAATTTTTAATCATACTTTTGTTATTGTTACTACTATGTGGTAGAAATTAATTAAAGGAGCAACGAATCTCTTGGATGTTAAGGGAATGATAGAGATCGAAGAAGATTGACAAACTGGGGACTTCATCGATGATGTACAATGATGGAATGATGGAGATCAACGAAGTAAGGGCATCATTGACGATGGAGATTGAGTTTTGTGCGACACATAGCGATGGAGATCTGGACAAAATTTAGAGGGGCAATTTTGTCTGATATTACTTTAAACAAGGATAGTTTTGTTCAATAATTTTTTAATCCTGGGATTGGTTTCTCAATACCAAGAGGAAGGTGGGTTTGAGTAATCCTTCCTAAGTGGGTTTGCTTAAACCCAAGCGAGACTACATACCTTATACCAAACACACTAAATTGAGCCATTCCCAATACTAGTCCCAGACCTAAGCCCTCAATACTATGTACCAAACATGGCCTTGCAGTACTAGTCAGGCCAAGACCCATTTCAACCTAAAATGATTTCTACTTATCATTTAAATTAATTTTTAAATATTTTATTTATTAATATAAAAAATACAAAAATTTTAAAATTAAATTTAGGCTGTCTTCAGTGTTCATCAAGAAAAAAGCACTATAGTACTTATCACTTTTGATGAGATTTAGACCATTTAAATTTAAAATTTTTATTTTTATTATATATGTATTAAAATAAAAAAATATAAAAATTTTAATAAATCTGTTTGTTACTAATATGGCCAATATAAATTTAATCTACATATTCCAATTTAATATTAAATTTTTTTATAATTTTGATAATTTTATTATCCAGATAGAATCTAGACAATTTATATATAATATAAATAACCTAATTTAATATTAAAAATTTATAAATTTTACAAATTAGCTATTTAAATATACTCTAAATAATCCAAATTTAATATTAATTTTTTATTAATCAATAAAAAATTTAAAAATATTTAAAAATTAATTTAAATGCACGGTAGATCATTTTAGATTGAAATAAAAGTTAGGATTGCTCGTAACCTGATAAGCGCTTGGTGGACACAAAAACAACAACAATAATTTAATCAATCAGTGCCCCATTATGCGAGTGGCAACAAGCAAGTGCATGATTTGTTCAAGACTAAGAGTTTTCTAACATCTTAATAAAATTATACCATGAAAATTTCAATTCTATAGTTTTTTGCATTCAACAAACATATTTGTATATATATTTTTTTGGTACAACACGTGTGTAAGTAGAGGTGTCAATTAGGGCCGGCCCTTCAAGGGCCAGGGTCTAAACGGGCTGGCCCTTTTAAGCTCAATTATATATCAGGGCTTTATTTTTAGCAGCCCGGCCCTGGCCCTCAGGGCTTAAGGGCCGGCTCTCAGGGCCCTGGCCCTAATTATTTTTTATTTTTTAATTTAAATTTTTTAAAAAATATATTTAAAATCCTAATAAAGTTATTACACATCACATTAAATCTAAAAAAATAAAATAAAATCAATTCACACAATAAAAGTTTTAAGTCTAATAAAAAAATCTCAAAATTAACTCTGATATCATTTACACATTGGTAGCATCATCAGCTAAATCTTGATGATTTTCATCATCAATATCAATATGATTTGATCCTTCTCCTTGTGGATCCTCATGGATGGCAAATATGTTAAGCTTTTCATATCTTCCTTCTTCATCCTCATTATCTGCAATACATAATAATTCAAAATCATAATTTCAAAGTATTTAAAGAATGGAAAAATATTCTAAGTAAGTAAATAATAATAAGTTACCCTTCAACTCAAAACCATGCAACCAATTACGAGTACAAATGATAGCCTCAACATTATCTGGAAGAAGAGAACTCCGATATTTTGTCAAAACACGTGAACCAATACTAAAAGCTGATTCACCAGCCACAGTAGTGATTAGAACACTAAGAATGTCAGCAGCCATTCTTGAAAGAATTGGAAATCGATGTTGGTTGTTCCTCCACCAATTCAATACATCTAAATCTTTCCAATTATGAGGCTTAAGTATTGGTTCGTCCAGGTAATTCTCTAATTCAGACTTGTCCAAAGAAAAATCATCTATACTCGTATAAATATCTTGATAATCCTGCATTATAATTTTCAAATAATTAATAAAATATCACTTAAATACTAATAAAGTAAAAAAATATTAATTGACAAAGTATTTAAAACTTACATCAAATGCATCATCAAAAGTGGTCGCTGATGATGTTGAAACACTTGCAGTGTGGGATGCACGATTTATTGTGACAGTTGAAGTTTTAGAACTTGATTCACCTCCAACACCGGTGGATAATGTCCCCATATTTGAATATTCATAAAAAATAAAATTTAACTTGCTCTTGATGTCAGCAACCTTCTCATGGCAAGTAATGGGGTTAATCTTTGAGTAAAAATATTGTATCATATTAAATTTTCATCGTGGATCAAAAATCACACCAAGTGCAAGGATGACACTATAATCAGTCCAATACTTGTCAAACTTCTCTTTCATTCTTGTGGCCATCTCTTGAATGACAAGATCAGCGTTCACCTTATTTGCATCAAGCAACATTTGAATTTTTGATATTTGCATAAAATACATATTTGAAGTGGGATATGATGAACCTGAAATCAACCTTGTAATCTTTTCAAATGGCCTTAAAAATGTGCACATTGCCTCTGCTCTATGCCACTCTTCATTTGTCAAGCCATGCTTGTAATTTAAATCATGTAAAGGCAATTGTAGAAAAGCACCATGGTATTTAACTCCACTCTCAAGCATAGCATAAGTGGAGTTCCATCTAGTGGGAACATCTAACCGCAAGCCCATTGAGGTGTCTATCCCACCAACTTGTTCAACAATTTTTTTGAAAAAAATCAGCCTTGCTTGTGATCCTTTTACATATTTAATGCTTTCCCTAATCTTATACAAAGCTGAGCTTGTGACTTTTAAGCCCTTTTGAACAATTAAGTTAAGGATATGGGCACAACACCTCACATGAAAAAATTCTCCATTACAAACCAAGCCATTTATCAAAGACAACCTCTGTTTCAGTATGTCTTGCATATTATCATTAGCAGATGCATTGTCTAGAGTAATTGTGAACACTTTCTTTTCAATTTGCCAATCTACCAAACACTCATGCACCTTTTTAGACAACTCTACTCCGGAATGTGGAGGATCCATCTTACAAAATGAGAGAATTCTACTATTTAATTTCCATTTTTCATCAACAAAGTGAGCTGTTAAACACAAATAGCCTTCAGAAGTCACAAAAGTCCAACAATCAGATGTCAAACAAATCCTACCAATACTTCTCTTAATCTTTTGTTTCAAATTATCCTTTTGATTGAGATAAAATTTCATAACATCTGCCACAGCTGTGTTTCTAGTAATAAGCTTAACATCGAGATTTAAAGTCATAATCAATTCCTTAATCCATGTATAATCAACAAATGAATAAGGCAGATCATGTACAATTATGGCCATGGTAATTATTTCTCGAATACGCCTAGCATCAACTTTTCGAGACCTAAGGTTTCCATCTTTATCCATCAACATAACCCCAACATCATGAAATTTTTCTAAAACTTTACATGACTTAACATGACGACTTAGATGTGAAGTTCCATTAGGCCCACCCGAAGCAAATAATCCCTAACAACCATTACATTGTGCCTTCACCTTATCATTAACAATAACTCGAGTAAAATACCTCCACACATCAGAAGTATAAGTTATGCCCTTTTTAGCTTCAACTTGGGACTCCTCAGTGTTTTGAGTTAGAGTAGCAGATACCTTTCTTTTTTCCAGCACTAGGGGGAGGCAATAATTCTTTATCCTTAGATTGTGTTGCTGTTGATCTACTTCCACTACCTCTAGCGTCAACATTACTTCCAGAACCAATATCAATCGCTTTACTCTTTTGTGAGGAAGACATACTGAACTGTAAAAAAAAATTGATAAAATTCACAAAGCTTCCTTAATTTCAATGACTATGCAGAAAGACATATTTTATGGGTATAAGTCATTTTAACAGGGCATGGCAACAAATAATAATACCATATCTTAGGAATATTTTTAAAAAATAGATGTTCAGATTTCGGTTTCCCTATCATTTTGGCAAAATGTTAATATTTTCCATACATAAACAGAATACTCAGATCAGATGAGGAATATACCGAGGACGAGAAAGCTCTGTTTTCTGAGCAGAGAAGAATATACCAAGGAGGATGAGGCTATATTTTCTGAGCAAATGAGGAATTTACCGAGGATGAGGAGGCTCTGTTTTTCGATCAAATAAGCAGAGCAGATTGATGAGCTGGAGAGGCAAAGAACAGATGCTGAAACTCAAAGTAATCACGGTCAGACGGCAAAGAAGATGGAGGATGATCGAACTGAGCTGAGGAAGATGAAGGACAATCAGATTGAGCACAAAAGAGAACCCAAAATCAGACTGGGTAGCTAAGTAGATGAAGCACGACCGGACTAAGCTGAGGCGACGGCGAGACGAGCTGACTGCAGAGCACGAAGATGAAAGAAGATGAGGCACGACTGCACGAATGAAGTTGAAAACTTGAAATGAACGAGACTAGGGTTCCTTGCTTAATGCTTACTCTGTTAATCATTCAGTCACGTGCGTCTGGAGTGGATTTGGACCGAGACGATCTGGACCGAGAGGCGAGAGGATCTGGATCGTGCGTGCAGTGTGCTAGAGGCCTGGAGTGGATCTGGACATCTGGTCCCTGGAGCTCTGGACTGAGAGGCGAGACCAAGAAGGCAAGAACTGATGTTTTTTTTCAAAAAAAAAATACTAGGGCTTAAAAGGGCCAGCCCTGACCCTAAAGGGCCGGCCCTTTTATTTTCGGGCTTAAAAGGGCTGGCCCTTTTAAGCCCGATTTAATTTTTTAAAATTAAAATATAAGCCCGGCCCTTAATTTTTTCGGGCCTAAAAGGGCTGGCCTTACGGGCTCGGCCCTAATTGACGGCTCTATGTGTAAGTTTTGAAAATGAGAAACCAATTTTCTTAATTTTTTTGCATACTTTAACATTACATGAATTTTTTGTTACATAATTAAGTTTTTTTTAATGAAAACTTAATATTTTATTACTTAAATGAGAAAAATGTTACAACCAAGAACGATGAAATATGCCAATGGCTTCTCCTTTCATGCATTATTAAGTTTCAAACAAACTCTAAACTTTTACATAATCCATAAGCCAACTGATGGCTATTATCTCAATAGTTGCACCACCTCTTTTTTTTTTTTTTTAAGAGGTCTTGGCATGTATCTTTTTCCTCTGTAAAAAAAAAAGTTTGATTAAGGGTATTTTTTTAATAAAAAAATTCCATCTCACTTTGAAAATAAAAAATATCTACATAAATTTTGATGTCATTCCTCCTAAAAAAATTACTTTTCCGATCTTATATACACATCACTTATAACTCTCTCACTAAAATTAAAAAAATAATTAAATTATTCATACTGCCTGAAAAATTTTCTCAATTTATCATTTTAAATATATCATCTTTAAAAATAATTTTTTCTATAACAGTTTAATTTATTACCTAAAAATTGTGAAAGAATAAAATTAATTAATAATCTATACTTTTATAAAAAATGATTTATAAAAGATTATAAATTCTTTTAAAAAATAAATTTTATATATAGTTTGAGATGAAATTTATAATTCTTGAAAGTTTGAAAAAAAGTTAGTAGCACCGAGAGACAATACAGTAATAGTAAATAGTAATAATAATAAATACTTTAATGTTAATAATTAATTATTAATCATTAATAATTGTGAAAATTTTAATTAAGGATTATAGATAGGATTTAATTTCTAGTAGGTTTAAAAAAATTTAAAATTTTAGTTCAATTTAAAAAAATTAAAGTGAAAATAATTTTAACAGTAAAAAAACTAAATTACTTTTCATTTGTTATATAGAATAATTAATTATTAATTTTTTATTTCACTTGTTATTTTACTTGTTATGAAGAATTAGTTATAAATTATATTAATTTATCAAACAAGTAGTAATATCAATTATAAGTTATAATATCTATTAGTAATTTATAAATGATGTTAGTAAATTAATAAATAAAATTAATAATTTAATAATTTATAATACTGTTTGTGATTGAACAACTAATATAAAGTATTATATAATTATTAACATGTAAATGTGTATAATTTATAACTCATATTTGTAAATTAATAAGTGACTCATATTTTTAAATTAACAAGTAAAGTAAGAAAATTAATAACTAATAATTTGTATAATAAGTAAAAGGTATTTTATTTTTTTTACCATTGAAATTATTTTTTCTTAATTTCTTTGGATTGAAGTGAAGTTTTAAATTTTTTTAGACCCTTTAATAATTAATTTTTATGATCTTTAATTAAAATTTTCCCTCAATTAATTAAATATTTTTTTAATTGATTGTTAAATCCTAAATTAAAGGGCCACTAGTGGGTTCCCAAACGCCATAACTACTTCTTGAAAGCTGAATAACTGCTTTGGTTGTGAAAGCAGGTCAGAGCCAAACCAAATTCAGAGTCTTCGCGCGCCATGTGGTGCCCATTAATCCATTAAATGCAATTCTTCAAGTGTGCATCGAATCAATCGACGCCACTCTTAATGTTGGTTGTTTTTCGCTCATCCACTTCACCCACATCGATTCCTTCCACCATAAATTCCATTACCTCCTTCGTCTTCTTCACCACTATCACTACCTTCCACTCTGTCTTCTCCTTCATTTGAACTCTTATATCCCCGCTTTCTTCTCTCTCTGTGTCCGCTATTACACTCGCTTCACTAGGAACATGGAGTCTTGTTTCTTCGATAAGCTGAAAACTGATCACCCTTTCTGGTTTCTCGTGCTTTGCGCTTTGGGTTCCCTCTCGCTTCTGAAGTTTTCACTCGCTTTTGTCAGATGGGTGTACGCAAATTTTCTCAGGCCTCCCAAAAATCTGAAGAAATACGGAGCTTGGGCACTCGTTACCGGACCCACTGACGGTATTGGAAAGAGTTTTGCGTTTCAGTTGGCTCGCAAAGGGCTTAATCTTGTCTTGGTGGGTCGAAATCCTGATAAGTTGAAGGATGTTTCCGATTCGATTCTTGCCAAGTTCGGGAAAATCCAGATTAAATCTGTCGTTGTTGATTTTTCCGGCGATCTTTCAGAGGGTATGGTTAGGATTCGTGAGGCGATTGAAGGATTGGATGTGGGAGTGTTGATTAACAACGTGGGAATGTCGTATCCTTATGCCAGATTTTTCCATGAAGTAGATGACGAGCTCTTGAAGAATCTGATTAAGATAAATGTTGAGGGTACTACAAAGGTCACACAAACTGTTCTTCCCGGCATGCTTAGGAGGAAGAAGGGAGCAATAGTAAATATTGGCTCTGGAGCAGCTACTGTGATTCCTTCAGATCCACTTTATTCTGTATATGCAGGCACAAAAGCGTGAGTCTCTTGATTGTTTCACTTCAAGCAATGACTTGTTATGTTTAGTTTCTTGTTTGATTTGTTGTTTTATACGGGCGCTGGTTCAAGAGAGTTTAGTGATTAACCGGATTGACTTAATTTTCAATATTATAATTTTATATGTACTGAAATGAGGTGCTCTGATCATTTCTTTCAGGTACATCGATCAGTTTTCGAGATGCTTATATGTTGAGTACAAGAAGAGTGGGATTGATGTGCAATGTCAGGTATTATCTTTTACACGCACAACTTGATTATGGTTTTGATTTGGCTCTTTCTTTTCTGTTTAAAATTATGTACTTCTTTCAAAAATTTTATATGCTTGCTTCATTCCTTTAAATGATCACATTATTTTGAAAAATTAAGAGTATGCATATGTCTAATATGGGACTATTGTTTATTTGCAAATAATATTCAATCTTTATTAGTGATTTTTAACAAAGAAGTCATCAATTTAGTGCTTCTAACCAAAACTCTTTTGCGTACGACCCAGTGAAGACGTGAAAGTTCCCGTTGAAGTGAGAGGTTGTGAATTCAATTTCGTTTTGTAATTTCAATTCATAAGTGCTGGCTCCTCTAATGCAAGGGGGGGTACTTTCTTACTTCTCTGCCCTTCATTAGCACTTTTTTTTTAAAAACTACAAGCTTATGTGCACTAACAAAGCCTGTTTCTGACCTGGTATTGATAAAGAATGATCCATCTCAGATGTTTTCCGGCCTCAATCATAGTGGACTACTTGCAAAAAGGAATTGCATATAATTAATTACTTGATTATGGAGGGAGATCATTATTAAGATATTCTACAAAATATAGGTGGATGATTTCAGTCATAAACAAACATATAAACATTCATCTACTAAACCTGATTAGTCTGAGCATCATCTAATTAATTGTCTTCTATGGATTGAATTTACCAAAAACTTATTTAGTTGTGAATTATTAGGTGTAAGATCCTTAGATGCCAGTAGTTATTTCCTGTTCCTAACTTTTCTCTTCTGATTGATATCGTTGTGACCTGAATATATAGGCTTTTGCATATATGCAAGAATAGCTTTTTTTTTTTTATACTCTCTCTGATCCTATTTATAAATCACTTTTAGTTTGTTTCACCGAAACTAAAAAAAACTTTAAATCTCATTAATTTTGTCTTAAAATTTAATAAGTTTTCATCTTTACCTCTAAATTCTATTATTAGTATTTTTATTCAAAGCATTTAATAAAATAAAAGATATAAAGAAGAGCATTAGAAATTGACAAGTGTCTTATAAATAGGATCAATTTTTTTTTCTCCTTTTGCTTTATAAATAGGATCAAAGAAGTGCATTCAAATTAAACATGCACACAATCATGTCAATGCTGAGGTCGAAACTCAGGACCTCTTGTAGGTAAGAGAGGTAGTGCTATTGAGACAGCTTGCCGTTGGCATAGAGTACCTTCTTCAATTAGCAGGCCATGCATGTGTTATCTTCCGTGCTTTCTGGCACGTAATTTGTGGTAAAAAATTTCTGAAAACTCAGGTTCCCTTATACGTGGCGACGAAGATGGCATCAATAAGGAGATCGTCGTTCTTTGTTCCATCAACAGATGGATATGCAAAAGCAGGTTTGAGGTGGATAGGATATGAGCCTCGTTGCACGCCATATTGGCCTCATTCTCTTCTCTGGGCGTTGACATCTGTATTGCCTGACTTCATTATTGATACTTGGCGCTTTGGTTTCTGCCTTGGTATCCGCAAGAGAGGCCAACTCAAAGACTCCAGAATAAAGAAGGAATGATTGAAGATTTGATAGTTCTTTATAATGTTAGAGCATGTTGTTCTCCTTCTTGGTCTTTTCCCAAGAATGTTAGCACATTCATTATATGTTTCAAGTTTCAAATGCTGGTTATATGTTTCTGTTTTCAGCTTACTGTACTTGTGGACTGTGAGTGTTCTATATTTGCAAAAATGAACATGGATATTTGTGGAGGGATTGAAGGCAAAAAAAAAATATATATATATATATAGACTTGAGCTTCACATGTATTAACATCACACCCTTTTCTAAAGTCCAAATACAAGAAGAAACTTTATTCTACCAAGTGGGTTGGACTGTATAAATTACACGATACCTCTTCTAATGTACAAACGAATGCATAAATCTACTTTAGTATTTGCTTTGGTAGAAATTCAACGAGCTTTTAGCTTGAGAAAAGTAGCCGGTTAATGGCTTAAGTTTATTCCTATAGCAGCCGGGTCGAAAATGTGAGTTTCCAATATATATATATATATATATATATTATGTTGGCAAAGGATGTTTCTTAGAATTATAATTTTACAAGATTATATAACTTTACAACTATTATATAATTTTACAATTCAAAATTTATATAATTAGATTATGTATTCCAAATAATTGGTATGGTATACATATAGAATTTTTATAAAAAATTATTAAAAATATGAACATGGTATTAAATCAATGTTTTTCTCTTTTGACCAAAAATAATAAACCAATTTTTGATAAACTTTAAAAATATTTTTATTTTAAAAATTAATTATTTATTAATAATTTAAAGTTTCAAGAATTAATATATTTAATTTTTATTGATTTGGTTCTTTGAATTTACCTAAGTAATAGATTTTGTCTTTATTGTTTAAAAAGAATTTAACACTGTTAAAATCTACCAATATAGATATTGGAATATTGATAATATCTATGTAAATTAATAGAAAGAAGTTTAATTATTTATGTAGGGAAAAATATATTGAAAAATTTCAAAGAATAAAAGAATAAAATGTAGTATGATGGACTATATTAGTAAAATTAGATTGATTTAAATGCTAATTAATTCTCATTTAGTTACATATACATGTCAAATCATTGACATATTTTAACATTAGATTATTTTGAAAGTCAATTTGTATTTTAAAATTTAAAGGACCAACTTAGTAATTTAAGAAAATGTGAAGGACTAAATAGATAAAAATTAAATTTAAGAGATCAATTGATAATTGAGACAAACTTAAAGGACTATAGTCTCATTTTGTATGATGGAAGAGTTTTTTATGGCATTGGAATCGAAATCGAAATCAAAATCAGAATAGAATTGGATTATGAATGTATGTTTGGTAAGTGAATGTAATCCTAATAAAATTTTATTTAAAAAAATGTGTTTATGTTAGCAAAAGTCCAAAATACCCTTAATATTGAAAAATAACTGTTGTCTACTATGGAATCAAAGCTAGCCACATATTTAAAATTGAACTAGAAATCAGAATCATATCATAACCTATATAATCGACTATATCCAGAAATCACAAATACTTGTTTCACAAATTTGAAAACAAATTACAAAAATATATCATATGCAATTTGCTACTAAACTTGTGAAGAAGATCAAGGAGATTAGTGGAGAGCATCTCAACAATGAAGAAACTCAAGATTTGCTAAACCTACGATAGTGGTAAATAGCTCGACGAGTCGTCAAAGATCTTTTGTCCTCCTCAATGGTTTATAGTAGGTGTTAGTCGTTGACAAATCTAAGGTGGATTATCGCCGTTGATGGAGACTAAAGGTGGAGATCCGAGAAGCTTATTGTTGCTGTTCCATGGCAACTTGCGATGGTAGTGACGGAGTTAAATGGCAGTGAATTGTGATGGTGCTCCCTTCCTTTCTCATTGCCAACAACAAAGCGAGGTAGTAGATTAATGGCAGTGAACCAATAACGGTTGCAGAGTTCGACAACAATGGATGAAGAGTTTAAGGTTAGAAGAGAAAAAATGTTGAATTCCAGGGTGTTTGACCCAATTCCATAAGGGCAAGGATGGAATATAATTAAGTGCATTTAGATTCCTACATCAATTCCTTTTCCATGTTAAGGATTTCACACTACCAAACCTAGCTTAAGAGTTTGGTTATCCTTGAAATAAAGTGTAAAAATATAATTTAAAATTTTAAAAAAGAAAGACCATGTATTAGTTTTTGCAAAAATGACAATTAGGGGCCCTCTAAGGTCATCAATTACAATTAGGGACTCTAATTTATTGAAATCTTAATAATGGAATATGATTTTTACTTGGAACTAAAAAAATATGAATAGTTTAAAATACTCCTCGAAAGTGACTTTAATAAATTTTCAAGTGACTATTTTATTTTTCCGTTTGGTTTGCGTCAAGAATCAATTTTTTGGGGTTTAATCAATTTTCAAAACAAAATTTGCCAAACAGCATAATAATGACATAATCGATTAAACATGCTGAAATCGATTTTTTTGTTAATCTATTCATACCTGCTTCTGGTTTCCATTTTACCATGTTAATAATAACTAATTTGTAAATAATTCATAATTGTGTTAAATAAAATTTAACAAATTTATTAATATTAAATGCAACTTTATTAATAATTTAATTTCAAAAAGCAATGTATTTTATGATAATTTGCGCAGTTGAAATCAATTTTAATATCCAAACAGGTTGCATTATAACATAATCAATTCTGATTAAAATTTACTACTTAATAAATTATTTTTATAATTTATTATATCCAACTAAAATCCAAACGAATCCTATATTTATAAGTACCTTTGGAAAGTTTCAAGAGTGAACTTTGGTTTCATATTAGAAAACAATCAATTTCCAACTATTGTTCTTTAGTTTTTTAACTAAAATTAACAAAATTTCAATCCCATGTCATTTTTTTTTCAAGTGGTCTGTCTATATATTAACAAGTGTAAAAATTCATAGTTGATTAAGTTCATATTTAGAAATGACTTTAGTAGATTTTCAAATAGTTATTGTATATTTACAAGTGCTATTGGAAAGTTTTAAAAATAAATTTTAGTTTTATATTAAAAAACAATACATTCTCAACTATTACTCTTTAGTTTCGTAACTAAAATTAACAAATATTTCTATTCATAAGAGTAATTTTAGCAATGTCATTTTTTTTTATTTTTCAAGCGATCTGCCTATATATTAACAAACATAAAAATTTATAAGTGATTAGGTTCATATTCAAAAGTGACTTTAGTAAATTTTTAAATAACAACTATTGTATATTTACAAGTGTCATTAAAAAATTTCAAAAGTAAATTTTAGTTTTATATTGAGAAGCAATCCATGCTCAATTATTATTCTTTAGTTTTTCAATTGAGATTAATAATATTTTCTTTATATGATAATAATTTTAGCAGTGTCATTTCTTTAATTTTCAAGTGGAGTGCAATTTTGTAAACTCATGTATATTTTTAATTCTAAGTAAGTATCATGGTCTATTATTAAAATTTAAATAATTTAGAATCCTTAATTATAATTAATAGCCTTGGGGGTCCCTAATTGTCATTTTTGCTCAATTTTTTTAATTTCTGTTTTTAAAGAAAAAGGTCCATTCACTCGCTTGATTTGGGCCTATAAATGTAAAACCTTGAATACCGTAGCAGCTTGCCGCCAATCCATAAACCTCAAGCCGGAGCTCCTCCCTCTGAATGGCTCTTCAGAGTTCAGCTCCTGACGGCGACGGCAAGGCCGACCGCTTCACGGTCTTCATAGACACCAGCCTCGACACTCACCTCGCTATGATTGCTTACGACGCCGACACTGTTTCTGATCTCAAAAGTAATGCCCTTTTCTCCTTTCTCATGCTTACGAATCTGTTCTTACCTTTAACCTTGAGTGGTTCTCTGTTCTTGATGATTTAATTCTTTATTTCCTTGATATGAATTTAAGTTCAATAAACCAAAGCGATTCTCTATTGAGCGTTGGTTCGGATGTTTTTTTTTTTTTTTTCCCATCCTTTATTGGACTTTAGACGATCACCCAGAATGGTGATAACATGAAGTTAACTTAGTCTTGCTCTGCGCTCTGCATAAGTTGTGAGAAACATTTCCCTATATTCTCTGTGCCTAGTCATAAGATTATGTTAGTATGGCATGACTTCAGTGCTCTTCTTTTACTTTTTGTACAAGTTCTGACCTGTTCAAATGATATATGCCTGCCGTTGGCACGCAGAGAGAATTATGTTAGAACACCCATTGTGCTTTCCAAAGATTGGACAGATAAAGATCCATGCCATAAAGGTATGCTTCTTGATCCTGTTCCGCTGTTGTAATCATGGTTTTTGACTAAATCATATTATTTACAAAATTTTCTACTATGCTAGGTAAAGCGCAGGGGCTACTTTTATCACCTAGCAGATTCCATGTTGGTGAGAAGTGCATTTAGTGGGTTCAAAAAGACCTGGTTTCTTAGCATGGATGCATCTGCAGTAACGGAGAATGAAAAAACCCAGATTTCAATTTCTCCTGATTCTAGTAACCAGATAGCTTGTCATGGCATTGCAACTAATGCTTCGATTGGTGCTATTGATATTCCTCCCAGTCATCCTTCTAAAAGGGCGTCTGACTTCAATTGTTTCAAATTGCCACAATTAGAGAATGGACATGGTGAAAAGGAGGTTTCTTGTGTTAGCCCACGTGTTTCAGAACATAGTGGAAAAGGGTTTGTTGATAATCTGGAGACAGTTGTCAAACTCTCTGGCACTGATGACACTGTGATTCCATCAACTGGTTCAATTCCTGGATGTCAGGGAGATGGATTCAGTAAGGGAAATAAAGATGAAACCAATTTATATGATGAAAGAACCTTAAAATCTTTATCAAGTGCAAAGAAAAAATGCAAGGGTATTGGGGGAAAGGAAGGCACAGTATGGGATGATGTTTGCAAGGACAATAATGCTTCTGTTCTGGGAACTGGTATATCAATGGCTGAGCAGGAAGGTAATTTAGTCCCTGAAAACCCTTCAGAGAATGCAAGCAGAGATGAACTAGGTGGGAATTTAAAGAACACAAGATCTGTAGTACAGATGTCAAATGATGCAGTTAAGGAAACTGAAGCTCCAAAGGAGCAGTCTGAATGCAGGAATAATGGTAAGGAAAACATCAATGCTGAATATGATAAGTCAAGGACAGCGCCTTCTGAACATGCATCTACTGTAAATAAAAAACATAAGAAAAGGAAGAGATCTTTGACTCATGATTTAGAAGACAAGATGCAGAAGGTAGAGGGTGCATCTCAGCAGGCTGAAGTACACAAGTCCGATGAGGAACAAAAGAAAATTGAAGAACCAAAGGAATATGTTGAAACTAACCATGACAAATCTGAGGGCATGATTGAATTTCAACATGATATGGTTTCTCAAGAACCTTCAGATGCTGGATCTCCTGCAAAGAAAAAGCGGAAGGGAAAAGAGAGGAGTGGATATGAAAGTGCTTTGAAGGAAGAGAGATCTTTGGTTGGTGATTCTAATAAAGAGAGCTTGAGGCCAGAGAATGCATGTCAGCACTCTTTGGAAGACCTACCGAAGATTAAAGACAGCAGTGCTGGCCAACCAACCGAGCAATGCGGTGATGCTGATCCACTGAGAACAAGTGTGATAGGTTCTAAGAGGAAGAGAAAGAAAAACTCATCAAATAATCAAACAGCCACAAGTACTTCTTCCAGGAATGGTGATGCAGAGGATTCCAGGCTATATGGTGTTCAGGAGGAAATACTCAAAGATGGTCAGATCTCTAAAGGTGCTTCTACTTGGGATTGGTTTGGAAAAAAATCTGATATAATTACTTCATTTGAAATGAAACAGAAATGAAAGAGGGCATTTTTATGTAGATGAAAGAATCTTAAAGTTGAAATATATGTTATATATGTTTCTGATTCTAATGATATACGTTTTTGCTTTTGTAGATAACAGCGCCAGTAAAAATGCTGGTGACAACTTTGAAGTTGTAACAAACACATCCAAAGAAGTCACTATGTATAAAGTGAAAAGAACGGGGAATTCTAAGGATCATTGTTCCATTGATGTGGGAATAAATCCTTCTGATTTGGATGAGACGAGGGAGCTAACTGAGAGTAACGGCCTCCACATGGATGAGAATATTGACCTTGACAATTGTCATGTAAGTGAAGCTGGTCAGACTGTGCTAGCAGAAGAAGGAAGAAAGCTACCTCCATTAGATGATCCTAAGCATTTGCTGTCAGAAAATTGCATGACATCCAACCAGAATAACGCACATGCAAACATCAGAGAGTTGTCAGAGACTTCAGAGGTTCCAAAGGCAAATGAAACTACTGAATGTGGAAAATCAGAGAAGAAGAGAAGGAAGAAAAGAAAGGCTAAGGATGCAGATGGAGGATCTTTACTTACAGAAGACTTTAGCCATGTAGATGCTTCTAAGAGTGATACTGTTTTAATGGAATCGTATCAAGCAACAAATGATGATCCTACCTTTGCAGACACAATGAAAGAGGAAAGTCTTTTAAATCAAACAGAGGGGAAAGAGGTACCTCCAGAACAAATAAAAGGGACTTCAGATATTGACAAGGAAGTAAATGACATAAATGTTGGCTCCATGGAAAACATCAGCAAAACTGAAGCTCGTGCTGAAAATCCAAGTGAGAAAAGGAGCAAGAAAGCCAAGAAGAAACAAACTCCTACCGCAAAAGATGTGTCAGAAATGCTGACAAAAGATCAAGTTCTTGATTGTAAAGAGCCATCACCTGCTTGTGAAGCGACTATGGAACTAAGATCTAAGAAGAAAAAGAAAAGCAAGTCCACTAGTACAAAGTCCACTAATAAATCAAGTGGACCAATTTTGGAACCTGTGGGAGATGTTGAAACTGAACCTCCCCATTCTCCTTCAAATGCGCCCAAAGGAAATCACAAATCCCCTTCTGGAGCTAAAGAAACTGATATAAATTCAGTGTCTTCTTTTGGACATGAAGATGATAACCACTTGAAAGCTCCAACCAAAACGGAGATGATTAATGCTGAACAACATATTTCATCTGGGCAAGAGCAGCATAAAGATATTGTATCAGATGACATTCTTGTTGACAAGAATGGTGCTGATAGAACAGACATTGAGCCAATGCCTGGAAAGAACAGAAAAGTGCATGACGTAATGAAAGGAAATACTCATGTTGGGAAACTAAGATCCACAAAGCAACTATTGTCAACGGTGGGTAATGGACTTGGGATTAATCCTGATGAGAAAGTTCCAAAAGCACGCAGAACTAGACAAGAAGCTTATTTGTCTAGTCAGTCTAATAGTTTCACGTCCACCATTGAAGAAAACAAAAGGCCTCAAGATAACAAATCTTCTGGGGAAAGCATGAATTTGGAGAAAAATAGTGAAGTTTTTCCTGTATCAAATTCTAAGCTGAAAGCCCTAAAGAAAACAGTTCAAACTAAAGTTGGCAAAGCTTCTAGGAATAATATTCAGGGAGTTGTGGGTAAAAAAGAGCAAAAGAAGAGCTTGTTAGCAGGAACAATTTTCAAGGATGATAGTAGTGGCACCTCTGATGACAAAGATGAAGAAGTTAATGATTCCAGTTCCAGCACTAGAAGTCCATCAGATGCTTCACTCTCGCCTGATTACTCACATGATGATAGTGATGCAGGTGTGAATTCTATACAAAGTATAAACTGAAATCTTTTTTAATTGGGAGACTTTCTGTCTGTCTGTATGTGGCTGGACCCTGGGTGGATGATTGAGGAACAGGTAGAAAATTCAATGACTTCTGGTTTTGGTAATTCTTAGGTTAATGTGCTCAAGGTGTTACTTTTGAAGTTAAGGGAAACCAGAAGTGGAAAGTTAGTATTGATCTCTGAAGTATTGTCGTTCCATCATTTTTTGTTTCTTTTACTTAGAACATGGATCTTGTTCTATTTCTGTTTTAGGATTTTGATGTGGATGATTTGGATGGCAATTTTGGAGCCACCCCACCGCCCCCCAACCAAAAAAAAAGAAAAAAATGTTGAACAAAATATTCATGCAGCTTCGTTCTCAATTTTCTTCATTTCTTCATAGAACTGATGATTATGGGACCTCAAACTAATTTGTTTTCTTTTCTCTTCTCTCTCTCTCTCTAACTAAATTGCAACAGGTTCACATGGTGGGACAGGACTGGAAAATGGTGGAGAAAGCCGTATAGAAGAATCACGGTAAGTTAATTTATTGCATTCATGCAGCTAAAATTTGGCAGTTTTAAATGATTAAATGGCTATTTTCCTCAATAAATCTTCATGTTTTTTTTTTGGTGGTTACTAAAAGCACATGCAAGTATAACATGTTGAGTCATCTCTATATTAAAATACATTTTATGCTATTTACATATGCTGAAAATAGACGAGATACACTTAATATCTTCCAAGATATATTTCTATCATCTATAATCTTAGTCAGGCACAGGCTCAATTTACTTGGTCAAGATTATTGTGCATATGCGTGCTATTTGGATGGTTTATTCAATGGAATGAGCCTTTCCCATCTAATCTCAATTTCTCATGGGACAGATTATCTTGTTTTCATAGAGTTGGGCTGGGTATTTGCAGTATCTATAGATATATGTTCCTCCGCTGAACGAACAATTATAAAGAACAACAGATTTTAGAGGACAGAACTGTTGAACTTTTTTGCCCAAGAATTAATTCTGAAAAGGTCACCAAATCATTTGGAGTTGCACTATTTACCCTTCGGTGTTGCGGTAGAATCTGATTTGACCAAGTCTTTGAGCCCTTCTGCACTAAAATCAAAATCTACTGTTTAAGTGTGAATGGTGTGATTTCATTTAGTTGGCAACTATAACTGATCAGAAGTTTGTGTTAGAGTCAAGATTCTTGAAAGTGTGCCTAATTAGATTCTTAACCTTTATCTTTTACATATTGTTCCTTTATACATTATGCACTTGACTTGAGTAGATGTTTTAGGGAATTTCCATTGTTGTGTGTTCCGCATGCTTTGGTTAGAGCAGTATCTGAATCTTTCTTTACTTTGGCAGCTTGTCAGTCAAAAAAGGGATGCCCATTGATAGCATTCTTAGAAGCTCTCGCAGGTATAAGAAGGCTAAACTGACAGCCTCTCAATTTGAAGAAAGTGAAAATCAACCCGTTGATTTTGTTCCAGACAGCCTGGCAGACATGTAAGCATTGAGTTCTGGTCGTTCTTCATTTATCTCTGCCGGTGTTTTCTCTATATCCTCGTTGCAGCTACAAGATTTTGTTCACATGAGATCATGTAAGAAGAGCCTACAAAAACTCTACTTTTGCTGGAGCGATTTTCCCTTTACCTCGTTTCAGCATAGAAAATTGAGTTTGGTTTGCTGTTTAAGCTCTTCAGACACTAATCATGGGTCAATTTATGTCTCATTGGTGCATTTTATTACAAATGTTACAAATAGTAACTTAAATTTTGGTCTGAGGATACAAAATATAAAGAAAGCGTTTTGCCAAAGTAATTGCTTTGGTTGAAGTTTGGATGAATGTTGAATGACAATGCGAAAATGATAGCATTTCAAGGTTCCATTAACCCAAAAGTTCTACAGAACTCTTGTCTATGCTCAAGTTCTGTCATCTCATCCATTAAATTTACTTTAATTTAAAAAAAAATGCAATTATCATTCCTTGTAATTTTATCATATTTTGCTTTGAGCCCCCATAGGTATTTTTTTTTTTAGTGTTTACAATGTTTATAATTTTTGCAAGATTGGATGATATTTGTTACTTAAATCCCTATAGTTTTATGAGGAAAAAAATGAAAGAAAAACTGTAGGGATTAAAAACTTGATGAAACTATAGGAATGGATGATTGTGTTTTTTCATAAAAAAAAAATATCTTGACCAAAATACTCATTCTTTATATATTATTGAAAAAATGAATTATTTGATTTTTTAATTTTAACTCAGTTGTAATTTAATTTTTAAATTTTTAAATTTTAATTAGTTATAACTTGATTCTTATAATTGTAACTCAGTTTGTAAACTTCAACTCTTACAATATGGTTTTTATAGTTTTACTATTTAAAATATTGATCCTTATAGTTAAAAAAAAAAGATACAGAGATTTAAACTGTTAAAAAAATAGGATTAATGTTTTAAATTATCAAATCTTTTTAATCTTTATAAAGATTAAAATTTTAAAATATTTGTAATCTTTATAATTTATTTTTTAAAATATAGAGGTTAATATTTTAAATGATTAAAATTATAGAAAGTGAATTGTAAGAGTCATAATTCTTGAGTGACAATCAAATGAAATCTGCATCTGATTTATCACATGGCACTCTTTGACCGAGCAGGAATTCCTATGGTTCCACAATATTAAACTGAGCATTGCATGTTTTGAAGCATCAAAGTTGTTCTGATTTGTTATATGAAACCACGTAGAAATAAAATAAAAATTGAGATTGGCCAGGAAGAAGGAAGGCTTCATGATAATTGTTTCTTAACACCCTGGTCTCAGCTACCATCTGTCAAAAGCTTATTTTCTAAATAGTGATTTCATTAAGGCTCCATTGGTAAACCTTGACTGATAAAGACCAAAGTTAAGTGGAACAACCAAAAAAAAAAAAAAAAATCCCCCACATTCATGCAGAGACATAAATCATAAGAATTTATTTCATGACCAAAAATATTCTCAAGTTGCATTACTCATGCATCCAGTTTCATCAAATCAAAAGTGAAAACAAATTAGCTAACCTTCTTACTTTCTTCAAGAAAACGAAGTACATGTAATGACTTTAGCATAGACACGCTATATATATTTATATATTTGAATGGGAAAAGAGATACATTAATCAGAAAAACGATTACAAATCAGTTCGTAGAAAGTGATTGCAGCTTCCCATCATCCACCACTTGTTAACAGTATGGTACTCTATAGTATTAGTAGTATGACTAGCATGTTATCTACTCTGCAAGGTTATGAATATTTTAGAGCATGTTATCTATACTCTGCAAGGTCAGATAAATAACAAGAAAGGGTAAGACTTTTTAAGAGGTTTTTCCTTCTCAGAAACTTCAACCTCAGCTGTTGTCTCTATAGCTGTTCCTTCTACAAGAAGGTCTCGCTACATTCTAATACTCAAAAGTCAAAATCTCTGACTCCAAATGGAGCCATACCGGTTCATGACATTATCATGCATGAACAAGAGTTAAGACTTGGCCTTATGAAAAAAGGGTATTTAAAGATGTTGCAAAACCATTTCAAGCCAACTGTGAAATCACGTATGATCATCCATGTTCATGGAACAGAAACGCAGAGGCCATTTCAACAATAAATATTACTATAGATATATCCCCTTAACTAGTCATATGGTTGGCTTTAAAGTGCATATTTAGAGAATCAAAAGCTAATCCTTGGCATTCAGTACCTTACAATACAAGTCACAAAGATGAAACTGTATAATTTTTATACATTCCACAAAAATCCCCTCTTACCATCATCAACACAAACCAAAACTCACTGAGATCTCATCCTGTTGATCTGGTTGAGAGCAGGCTGCAATATGTTATACAACACCCACAGAATCGCTGGTGCCACCACAAACAGCAGAAGCTGGCCCCTGTTGTCACTTGCAGCCTCAGCAATGGTTGCCACCTCAGCAGCTGAACTCTCTGGGGCCCACCCCAAGAGGCCTGACCCCACCAAACCACCGAGCCCTAACCCAACGATCACCCCCTTGGTGCTTCTCATCCGGTTCAGCTGGTTCAGTGCTGGCTGAAGAATGTTGAACAGAACCCATGCTATTGCTGGGATTATTGGTAGCAGCAGAGCTAGCCCCCTGTTATCCCCTCCATCTGCTATTTCAGCGATCTGTTGGGCTGCCAAGGCCGCGTCGGAGCTGCTCAGAGCGGCAAATACAGCCCCGGCAATGGCGGTTCCGGCGAATGTGGTTGATGGGTTTGTGGAGACGGTGGTGGTTTCAGAGGTTAGGCCCTTTGGGAGGTTTTGCAAAGAAAGGAGAGAGGCGGGTTTGGAGGATAGCTTGGTGGGGCTGGGGAGTTTTGATGAATTGAAGCATTTTGCGCTGGTCATGGCCATTGCTGCTACGGTTGCCGCCATTGTTGGACCTGTAAATCAAGCTTCGTGCAATGAAGATGATGGATGATACACTTCTATGTGATATGGAGCAATAGCAAAGGAATGAATGGAGGGAAGTAGAATAAAGATTTGCGGAAGAAAAAGCTAAGCTAAGGCAAAGTGTGAGAAATGAGAACCAATAAAATTGTGGTTTCTGGATTCTTTTCTTATCCGAATATTGTTATTGGTGAGTTATGGACCTCACGTTCCACACCCCTACCTCTCTTATCACATTTGTTCCAACGTGACATTTTGCCACTTGAATTGTTGCATGGTAAATTTTAGTAGAGAGTTCGACGTTCTCATCACCCGAAACCAAGTTAGAGAAACGACATGTCGTGTCGTGGGTTTAGTGGTATTGTAGCAGATTTGCCCGTATAGTTTTGGACTTCTTTTGAATTGGGCCCAAATCAATTTTAGGCCTCATTACCCAACTTCTTTGGAAGAGAGTCCAGAGGCACAAATAATATGCACGTATACAGTACTCTTTTTGTTTCGCATTATAAATACTTTTAACTGATTTATATTCTTATAAATTAGTTAATTATTCTTAAAATTACACATTATTTTTATATTTATCTTTATTTAATATAATTTATTAATTAAATTTTTTTATTGATTACACCCCATAACTAAGTGTATTTTTTTAAAAAAATTTTTATTAATTACGCTTTGAAAAATCCAAAATATCTTATATTTTAAATATGATATTTTTAAAAAATATCTTATAATATTAAACGGAAGAAATGTATGCATACATACATATATATATAAATATAAAATGATTAAAAAATGAAACTATGATAGATATCTTATTGATCAATAATAATTTGAATGCAAAATTTAAATTTATTCCTACCAATTATTAACTTAATTTATTTTTTTGAAATTATATATATATATATATTTATTTTAAATATTTGCCCACAAGTATTCTCGCATTATTCCTACCAATTATTAACTTAATTTATTGTTATTGAAATTATATATATTTTTCATTTTAAATATATGCTTACAAGTATTCTCGCATTATAGAATAGAATTCCGCATAGTTTTTAATTACATTGGCGAGAGATTTATGTAATTTTTTTATTTCAAAAATATGAAAATAGTGAAAATGAAAAGGAAATATGTGTAATTTTGATAAATTTTGGGAAAAAAAATGTTATATATATTGAAGAAGTTTTATTTTAAAGGTGAAGATGCAAGTACTAAGGCCTTTTCAATGACTAATGAGGGAATAAAATTACAAATGAACTTCTTGAGACCCTTTTTTCTACGAAGAAAGAAGAATAAATAAATTATAATCAGATGACACAAAAATAAGTCAACGTCCGAGTTAAATATGTTGGGGCAAAAAAATGTGGAGGTACTGTTTCTCGTTGACATCTACGCACAATGATAATCTGAACAGCATTAAGAGTTTGGTAAATTATTATCAGCTTTACGGGTCGTTGACTTTGATTTTTTTAAAAAAAAATTATATATAAATCCCTTCCTAAACTCAATTGTTAATTAAATTAAAAAAATTAATTATGTTAAGTGAGACTTTAAAATGATTCTTATTTTTTTATATTTTAAGGTGCAAAACCTAATAACTCTATCATCCTACAAAACCATCGGCAGAATCAAAAAGATAATCCGCTTTTTTAAAAAATATTAGATAACCTCTGCCCAAAAAAATGTATACATAATCAAAAAGATATGAGCTTATCATGAATAATACAGTGATATATGTACGGCAAGATGTGCCCATACTTTTGGAATATGTGATGTTTCAAACAAAATTACTTTTAATAAAGTGATATATGTACACAATAAAACAAATATGGGTTAAAAAGCAAATTTGCGCGGAAAGTTTTCACTGGGTAAAGCTAGTGTCTTTAATTTTTGATTGGTGTAATGTTATTTTAAAAATTTTAAAAATGATACAATATCATTTGATAATAATGTTTGACAAACACAGCTTATTAATTGAAAATTTCTTTTTTTTATACAAGGGAAATACAAGGAAAAAGCAAGCAATTTTATCCTTGAAAGTTTCTCTGAGAGTAAATAGTAACTTTTGATTAGCGCAATATTTTTAAATTATTAATATTTAAATATAAAAAAATTTAATAATCAGTTATCAATGTTTAAAAATAACTTGTATTTCTAGATTTTGACTAGAAGCCTTACCCAATGTTGCTTGAGCATCAAACCAACTCTTCCAAAGTGTTTGATGGATTTTCCCTCAAGGAAAATTTGGACTTACTCTTATTTTGCTCACAAGAAAGGCTAGAGTCTATCCATGTGTTCATGAGCAGCCCTCGACTTGTGTAGATTTAACTATAAGCAAATATAGACATGTTTGGATTTGCTTATGGATAATACATACTAGTTTGAATTTTGACATATAGGTGTTCAATATAATTCAATTTAAAATCTTTTTTCTTAATTTTGGGTAATGAATTGTTGGATATTTTTTTAATTTAAAAGTTGGTAACCCAAAAAGTATTATGTCAATCGAAAGTTTAAGATATTGCTTACTCTTTTAGGTAAATTTTTGGAACACAACAATCCTTTAATGGTCATAATAATATTTAAAGTTAGTCAAATGTTACTATAAAATAACATTACACCATTTGTTAAATTTTTAAGATAATAGTACATCGATCAAAAGTTAAAAATATCACTTGCACTTAGCAAAATTTTTTTAAAGATAAATTTGCCTTTTGATCAAAGAAAATATTAGTATTGAAGATGGCCCAGTTAATTAGGCCATATTTTACTTAATTTTCTCTTTATTTTCAAATAAGTCATCTATGAGTGATAAGGAAGTTTGAGGAAATTCTGATCTAATTTTATTATTTTTTTCAATAGTTAAATAAATTAGGATAAATGAGCAAATTTAATCATAAATTATCTTTTAAGGATTATTTAGTATTCAGAGTGGTGTAAAAAAAATTTATCAACTACCAAAAGCAGAGTATCTAGCACCTTCAATTTATTTTCCACGACGCCTTGTTGGAACTCCTTCACTGCTAGCATCCCACTACCATCAACCTAAAATCCGAGCTCACTAAGAGTACCCTAGCATGCAGGAGGCCGAGACAACAAACAGAGAGCTTATGTAGGGAACCCTAGCTGCCGAGTAGAACAGAAGAATCAGAGACGATGGATGAGATGGTGTGGGAGCACTTGATTTTCTAGCAAATATTGTGAATCAAGGAGGAAATTTTGGTGCACAGGCAAGGCAAGTCCAATGTCAAGGATTGTCTTTAAGGCTAAGGAAGATGTGGAGAACAAAATCATCCGGCAGCATTGAGAAAAATGTTTCTGCCATTGTTGATAGGTTTTTTTTTGTAATGACTTGATCGAATCAAAATGAGGTTCTAGAAAGCAATATAGGTTTCGTATATGGATGCTCAAGCGCTGTAGAGAGGGACTGGAATGACATGGCAGGCTACAGGAATAGAGATATTCTTGAGTGTTTTAGTTCCAATGCCGATCCACTTTAGGCAGATGAACAGGAAAGCTGGAGTGAAAAAATACAAGAAGAAGAAGAAATATAGAAAGTTCGAGTAGAGAATCAGATATGCTTGCAGGAAGGCTTACACTGAGAAGCAACCCAAAGTGAAAAGGGAAGATTTGTAAAGAGGCAAGACTTGACCTTAGACAAAGCTATGCCTCTCCAATGAACATCTCAGCCATCATCACAAAATAGCTTAGCTATAATTGAATTTGCACTAGTTTCAATGTTAAGTCCTTCTTCAAAATATGAAGTTGATAGTCGTTTTTACTGAGGTCATGTTTGGTAGGTTGGAATTGTGAAGATGCAAATGAAATTGAGATAAGAATCTGAATAAAGTGATGTTTGGTAGATATAAATTACAATTCTTGAGAATCCTGATTCCATGAAAAGAGGTTGAATTGAATTCCTTATTTAAAGCTATGGAATTGGAAGCAATTCTATAGAATTGTAACATTTAAGACACTTTTGCCCTCATACAAATTCCAAAAAGACAAATTTGCCCTAAAAAAAAAATAAAACCCTCACCTCACTCCTAGTTCCTGATATTTTTGCTCATTATATATAAAACGTTATAATATATATATAAGATAGTATTATATATGATATTTGTATATAATTTATATATTTAATATTTTTTGTAAAATATTTTACTGGATTTTTTATTATTTAGAAAGGGAAACTTTTGATTTTCTTGTATTTCCTTGCTACCTTTATTAAATATTTTTATTGGTACACAATTAAGTTTTTATTATGTTTTATTTTAATTTTTATATAGGAATATTTTTATCTTTTAAGTATAATTTCATTTTCATGTCTTACATACCAAACAAAAGTAATATAAGGATTCCATCTAATTTTTCTGACATATCAATCATACTTTTATAATTTAATTCTGATTTCAATTCTGATTTCAATTCCAATTTTAATTTTATTAAAAACTATTCAATCATACCAAACGAGGTCTGAGTTCTGATTACTTGGCTTTGTCTATTAATTTGTTTGTCGGCAAATGTTAAGTTGTATCCTTTGCCACCGACTTCGAGTATGTTTAACTGTGTATGAGAGATGAGGCTTGCTCGATGATCTCATGTTTCTATAAACTCCTCATTTTGTAGGAACCCGAAGAAGGCACCAAGCATTCCGATGAGCAACGCAGGTTCTGGCATCATGGAAGGGAGAGGAGGAGACAGCAAAGAGAGAATGAGAGTGTAGACGTGGAGTGAGTGAGTGGAAGATGAGAGACCACACGTGGCATGCCAGCTTTTTATTCCAATCAAAGATAATAGTTGTTTGTTGAGAATGGATGTAAGGTGTTAAATGCTCTATTTTTTTACCCTTGAGGAATTTCTTTGCTCCACCTTTTAATTTGCTTTTTGAAAAATAACTTATCAGTAAATTTACTCCTTTACCCAACAAATTATTAATGGGTATGGTATGGTTTGGGCTTTTGGTTGCATATCACTATAATAACTAAATTTAAGAATTAAGTTTTGCTAGCAGATGTGTTCACATTTATTATTTACTAATATTTTAAATAAAATTATTTTTAATAAAAAAATACATGTAGTTAACTAAAAAGAAAGATTCAAAACTTTTAATTAGCTATTTTTTAAATAAAAATATTTTTTTTATAGAATATCAATTAAAAGAATATTTTGATTTTAAATTCTGCATTAGTTAAAATATAATATTAATATTAAAGCTGAATAATCTCATTTTCTATAGACAGGGAGTTGGACAATAGACATGTCATGTAAAAAAAAAAAAATTCATTAATCATTAACACTTTAATAATATCCATTTACACGTTATCCTTCTTAATTGGAAGTCATATGCAATTTATTTCCTGTAACTTTGAAATTTAAATGTGTGATCCCTAATCTTTATGTTTGAGTATTTATGTGTTAGTTTATATATATATATATTGCATCCATCTCAATTTACAAATTTTTATATGATCATTCAATGAGTTAGATTTGAATATTGTTGACTTACTTGAGGGTAAATTTTTCAAAAAAAATTCTGCGTTTATAAAGGTCAATTAAAGTAAAGGGCATCATCACTATCATGATGTGAGGACATGTGTAGACTTACAAAATTTAAAAAAAAAAAAGGTAAAATCTTGAGACTTTTTACTGAAACAATCATGTGTTCGTTCAATTTACAAGTTTTTCGCAGCACAATCATTTTAACCAGTAAAAATTAATTCAGTTAATAATAATTTGATCAATAATCAATGAAATTATGAGATTAAATATCATTACTGATATAAAAATTTTATTAATGAAGAATCTATAAATACACCTATAAATATTTTTTTAAACACATGGAGGTATATCATACTTCTAATGAGCCATCAAAATATAACTCACCCATACTTTTGATTATATAAAAAAGCACAACTATTTTATTATTAAATTTCATTTAAATTGTAACTAGAAAATTTTCACTTTAGCGGCATGAATCCTATCCTAATATGAAATATAGCGCTTCTTGCACTTAATGAATTATGAGCGACTTGTTTTTTTAAAAATATTTTTTTTTCCCTTACTAAACAAAGGAGATATTTATTTATTTATTTATTTATTTTTTAATATTTGTCCTTCCCCAAAAGTCCTAAAACCCAGAAACTCAGGAAAAAAGACTCCAATATTTGCGCTCCAGAGATATCATCAGTTCATCACACAACAAAAGCACTCGAATGCAACTCTAACCATACCGCCATTGAAGACAACCCACCCAGTCTCCTTCTCTTCCTCTTCTATGCTACGTCTTGTTCACCACAAGCATCAATAGCTGTAGCTCATAGCTAGGGTTTCTTCTTCTTCCACATGGCGACTCTGCTATTCTTCGCGCCGAGCGCGACCTCTTTTCCTTTCTTTTACCGGCCGACTTCAACGCCCCGCCCTCTCCTTCATCGACCTCATCACCACACTAATCTCTTCCATTCCAGGCACTTCCTTCCCGGTTCGCTTTCCGTCACCAGGTTCGCCTTCAAGCCTGGTTTCCTTCCGGAACCTCATGGTGCTGAGGAGCTCGTCAAGGACTTGCTTGATCGAGCTGACGCTTTTCTGTACACTGTTGCCGATGCCGCTGTTTCATCTTCCGATACGGTGACTACCACCGCCAAACAGAGCAACGACTGGCTTTCTGGTATTACCGGTTACATGGAGAGCGTTCTCAAGGTATGAACTTTGAACTCCCGTGCTCTTTGACTCTGTTGAATTTGCTTTACTCGTAATTGTCAAATTTTTTGTTTTTGAAAACACCAATTGAACAATCGATGGACTATCTGAGCTTAAGCTAATAAGTTGAAAGGCAGTTCCGCGTTTGCCTTTCCGCAGTTTTCGTTCCCATGTCATTTCAAGACTTAGAATTATTATTAGGGACGGATCCAGATTTGAGTATTGCGTGGAAAACTACAAAAAGAAGAAGGGGGGTAGCATCTCGTGTTGAAGAATTTTAGCAAAACTTTTCAGCAATTCCTTGTTATGTGTAGATTATTATTAATAATTTAAAAGTAATACAAGTTGAATGCCTCCTCTTTCCTATTGGAACCCAGCTAAAATAGAAGAGTATTAGAATAAAGATAATACAACTTAATCATCTCATTGCCCTTCAATCATCTAATGAATGTATTTCTGCAATCTATCATCATATTCTGTCAAGGTCCGATACTTATGTAAGAAGTAACTTAAACTTTCAGGTACTAAAGGATGGGCTTTCTGTTTTGCACGTACCATATGCTTATGGTTTTGCTATTATACTCCTTACGATTCTCGTTAAGGCTCTTACATTTCCATTGACAAAGAAACAGGTTTGTCCTTGTTGCAATATAAATCACTCTTGCTGATTTGCAAACTTCAGTAAATAACCGATCTCATGTCTGTATTTCTGAAGGACTTATTTTTTATAATAATCCATGGCATTTGTGAATTTTTTTGCATGTTTTCGTTCTCATAAAAAATGTATGGTTCTGAGTAACACTGCTATTGACAATAGCAAGGTTCTCAAGCCTTAACAGGCTATGTAGTTTCTCATTTCATATTTATCATCAATTCATTATGTAAAGGTGAATGACATTGTACAGGTAGAATCTTCCTTAGCTATGCGGTCTTTGCAACCTCAAATAAAGGCTATTCAGCAACGTTATGCTGGTGATCAGGTAATTTATTTGGCCTCCTTAATTTACTTTTTCAAATGAAACTTCTTTCATGATTTATGACTGTACTACTGTGGTGGTGGGAAACACTCTTTAAAAACTTTAGGATGTTCCATTGAAACCTTTTAACCAAGGAAGCTTTAAATCAACCTAATTTTTGTTTTTATTATTAAAAAAAAAGTGAAGTGGCTACTACACTGTTTGATCGAATTTCAATTCTATTACTTCTTTTGGTAGCTTTTCAATACTAGTCACCAATGTGATCTTGTTTATCCATATGTCATATAACTTTTCTCCTTGCAGGAAAGGATCCAACTTGAGACTGCTCGGTTATATAAATTGGCTGGCATTAATCCTCTAGCAGGTATTCATGACATAATTTGACTACAACAAAGTTTGTAAATCAGGATGAGGCTTCCTGTGACTAATTTCAGAACCTTGCTCCTGTAACTTGTATGTTCTTCAAATTCATCTAAAAGTGAAAACATCATTGTATCCTTGATTGGATAAGAACTCTTTTAATGGCTTAGGCAGTGGTAGGCATCTAGCAACCATGTATAAAGCATTAAGCCGTTGCTCATGAAATTAAATTGGTAATTCATTTTGTAATATTTCCACCTCTCTCTGTTCCAGGATGCCTGCCTACGCTTGCAACAATACCTGTATGGATTGGGCTATATAGAGCACTTTCAAATGTGGCTGATGAGGTAGCTTGCATATAAGTTGATTTGCTACTACAAAATTTAATTTTTGACTTGTTGAGGGAGGTTATATGTTGCTACTTTCGACGACTGATTTTACACTTTCATTGAATACACAAGGGACTTCTTACAGAGGGCTTCTTCTGGATTCCTTCCCTTGCTGGCCCAACTACAATTGCTGCTCGTCAAAATGGAAGTGGTATCTCCTGGCTGTTTCCTTTTGTGGTATGTCACATCTTTCGAGGATTTTAGTGTTTGTGTATTATGGCTACCATTATATTTCATTTTTCATCTTCAAATCATTTGAGGTTGAATTGCAATTTTTTTTATTATATTAATAGAATAGAAGATAGTGTTGTTTAAATTTTTATATATTTTTTGTCTAGTGCTTCAGGTTGGATCTCAACGTGGTGTCTGTTCCATAATGGGTTTCTCTACTCTTTCTTTTTTCATCAGGATGGTCACCCACCTCTTGGATGGTCGGATACATTGGCCTACCTTGTGTTGCCTGTATTACTGGTTGTCACTCAGTACATTTCTGTCCAAATAATGCAGTCGTCACAGGTTAGTCTTGTTGTATGCATAATTCAATCTGATAGATGCAGGTTCTAAGCTTCATCCTACTCATGAAGGGAAAGAAAACGAGGTTCCTTTTTTGTGTTTGCCCATTTATGTAGCTTAGTTTCTCATTGTTTTTCATGTTGACTTTCAGCCTAATGATCCCAATATGAAGAGTTCTCAGGCCCTAACTAAGGTCCTTCCTTTAATGATTGGTTACTTTGCCCTGTCAGTTCCTTCCGGTTTAAGCCTTTACTGGTAGGCAAAAGTAGAAGGCCTTTAATTTGGCATTATTTATTTGATCATCTGCTGCCCTACCTATATATTATATTATATATTTATATATTTTGTTTTAAGTTGTGCAGGTTCACAAATAATATATTGAGCACAGCACAACAAGTATGGCTTCAAAAACTTGGAGGGGCTAAAAACCCAGTGATGCAAGTACGTGATAGTACAGTAAACGATGACTTAATGCAGATTCAGAAGTCAGTCTCTGAGCTAAATCCTCCCCCTAAAAGAGAGGCCAGTCTAGGTGAGAAGTCAACATCAGAGGGGCCAAAACCAGGTGACAGGTAAGTGATTGTGGACAGCCTCATTTTGCCATGTCTTAGTATATTTTCCACCCCTCATATCATGACACTGCTTTACTCTCCTTTTGCAGATTTAAGCAAATAAAGGAGCAAGAGGCAAAGAGAAGACGACAGAGAGAAGAAGAAAAAAGGAAAGCAGAGGAGGCAGCAGGTAAAGCAACTGAAGTGCATGAGGCAAGGGACAAAACAGTTCAGGGGGGACATGGGGATGGAGATGATTTAATTGTTGTGAAGTCTGAGGCTGTGACCGCAAATAATGATCCTTCTACTTCTGGTGTTGTTGTAAATGGCAATCCATCTAGTGAGGATTTTGGAAGACATCAAAATGCCACATCTACATTGCAGGCAGAAAATAATGGTTCTGCTAATTTCCAGTTCAATGAAAGGAATGAGAGAAGTCTAGAAAAGGTATGATTGCTATTTTCATTTAAATTTGGTGTATAAAACATATCAATATGGTGCAGATGTGTTTGTTGGTTCCTGTCACAATGTATGAGAATGAGGAAGTTTGGGGAAGTTTCAAACTCTCCCTTCTTTTCTAAGGGTTTATATTTTGATTGGAACCTTAAAAGCATGTCCAAATTCATTCTAAGCGCATTGTTGTGTCCTCTATTTTGGATGGTTTGCTCTGCAATTTTTCTCACTTATTTTATGATCATTCTTAGAGTGCAATATCTTGCTCTTGCGATGCTTTCAGGTATTGTGATGGTCGAGAATATGGAATAGATCAGCCTACCAAATGATATTATATTTGACAAAAATATCTTCTGGTTGAGAAGACGACAAGAATATTTGGAATTTGAATTCTTTTTGCACTTCTTTTTTTTTTTTATCATGTTGACAATTTTTGTCACTTTGAAGTTAATGATGTGACAAAAATTGTTAACATGATTAAAAAAAAAAAAGTGAGCGCGTACTCGAAAAAATGGGGGTAACACCTATTGAGGAAAAAATGATAGAAAATCATTTGAGATGGTTTGGGCATGTAAAAAGAAGACCGTAGGAGGCACCAATAAAAAGAGTGGAACATATAACTTTGAGCCCTATTAAGAAGAGTAGAGAAAGGTCTAAGAGGATATTTTTGAAAGTTGTTGAACGTTATCTCTTAATTAATAGTATTTCTAAAAGCTTAGTAAATGATAGAGTACAATGTTGTCTTGCAATCCATATAATCAATCCCATCTAGTGGGACAAAGGCTTGTTGTTGTTGTTGTTGTTGTTGTTGTTGTTGTTTAAGTTAACATTTTTACAGATCATGCAGTTTTTTTTATGAGCCAAATTCACTATATCACAGGAAACAGAAGCATACACACCTGCTGCCACAGACAGCAAGGCTCCTGCTGAAGACGGAGATCAATCAACAAAGGATTGAGAAACCAGAAGATATAGGAATTTCAGTGTGCCAAGAATGACTGGCCCATTTTCCAACTAGAGAAATTTTAAAACACAGCCTCCTTTTGCATTTTGTAATCCTGGTTGCCATTGTACATCAGCCTGATAGAAATGGTAGTGTCATCAGCGTGATAGAAATGGGAGTGTCATCATGATGGCTGATTTTGTAGCTTCGTAGTTGGAGTTTGTACTATATGTAATTTTTCCCCCTTCAATTCCATGAATAAAAAGAATGATAAAGGCATCCTTATTAGAAACAGATGCTTCGGATTACCTTTGCCAACTTGTCACCTAAAGTATTCTTATACGTGCCTTGGTTTTGATCTTATAGAGGAGATATTTTCGTTCAGGAATTTCCATGACTCAAGGTATGTTTTTGTGGTATGACACCGAACGTTTGCTTTTTTTAAAAAAATATAATTTTTGATCTCTATAATTTTATTGAATTTTATTTTAATTCTTTTAATTTTTTCTAGTGTTTTCAGTCCTCGTAAGGACTTCAAATATTAAAAAAACTGAAATTACAAGGATTTAAGAAACAAACATCATCTAATTTTTTTAAAACTATAAGAATTGAAATTATTGAAAAAAATTACAAGGATTAAAATTAAAATTTAATTAAATTATAAGAACTGATAATTATATTTTCTCAATTTAAAATTTGCCAGGATATTTTGGGTCATTGACTTGTATTAATTTGCATGTTTTGAACTTTTAGGGTTTAGTTCAAGATCGGCCATGCTCTAGGACAACTTTGAGGTGAAGTTATTTCTAGAGACAATTATACAAAATGAAACAATGAAGGCTTCCATAGTTTTCAATTTTCTTTTTGGCTAAGTCCATCGTTTTCAAGTTGACTGCTTGTTCCTTTTACTATATTTTGTGTTTTTTAGTCACCCTACTGTCACGTTTCGTCATTTTTCACAAGGTTAAAGAGGTCCGAAATGCTCCAGAACCCTCCAGAAGGCTCCCAGCTAACCTTAAGAGTGCTAGATAGTGCAAGAACATTCTAGAGAAGCCTACACAACTCTAGCCTCAATATTTTAATATTGTTTCTAGATTCTTCCATTAAAATATCTAGATATTTGTTAAGTGAATTCTAGAGAATCAATTGTAACCGTAGGATAGATTTAATCTCCACCGTCCATTAAGGAGGTGAGAACATTCTAGATCTAAGGAGAGGTCTATAAATACCTCACCCTCCTCATTTGTAAATCATCCTTGAGTTCTCAAAGCTATAGAACTCTCACATTCTCTCTCTACTCTCCTTTACCTTCAAGCTTTCCCTTTCCTCTTCTTAGCCAAGTATCCTCCTTTCATACGAGTTAGGCTTACTTAGCAACTTTCAGTAAAGGTTGTCTAAGTGCCGCACGGGTCGAAAGACTAGCCCCGTGACACTACGCCACAGCCCACAATAACTTGCAGGTGAATTTATTTATTGCTGGGAATTTATGGGTGTTGGGCATTGATCTCATACTCAATTTGTAGTGGTGTTGTTGGAAATTTATGGGGTCCTTTTTATATCCCATTATTATTTCAGGCAATTGTGTGCATTGAGTAGTTAGATTTGTTGCTGGTTCCTATACACTAGAAAGCTTTCTTCATGAACATTGTGGAATCAAACTGCTCTCTTCATGAGGCCCAAAGCTATTTCTTTTCACATGGATCTTCCCAGCTTCGCCATTGACACATACACGATATGAACACAGGCAACCTTTGGAAATCATATAACTCAGTGTTATATGTGGGATTTTTGCATTATTTGATCCTTAACTGATCAGGAAGCTTCTATGTTCACTTTAGGAAGATATAGTGATCATTAATGTCAATTGGCATGCTCAATAATTAAGAGAAGGGGTGTAGTTAGGCAGATGTGTTGTATTTTTCTTCCCCTTGAAAGCCTCATGCCTTAGGAGAGTGAAGAGAGAATATAAATATACAACAACAACAACAACAAGCCTTTATCCTATTAGGTGGGGTCGACTAAGGGAGAATATAAATATAAATTATATATTTAAATTTTGTTTGCCATTCTTTTTTATTTTAGGCATGAAATATGAGCTTCATGTTTAGAGGATTTAAAGTAGACGTGTTGACATGGGTTCTCCATATTGTGCCTGAGAATAAAGGAATGTGCGCACGATTATTTTATTTAGAACTAGGCTCAACTTAGTAGAGAAAATAAACTTTGTTCATTAAATTGGGAGCAAAACACAGAGCCATATCGGTCTTAATACATCATGTTTAAATATATATATATATATATATATATGAACAAAATTCTCAATAGATGTTAACAATAATTAAAACATTGTGTATACTGTAACTGCAACGTCAAGTAATCAAGATAGAGAGTTATAGAGTAAGATTCATAAAAACTCTGATGATATCATCATGTGATGAATGGAAAAACTAAGCATGAAAAAACTTGCCGGACACTTTTCTCTCCTTCACAAATGTTCCTTATATCGATTGTTGCATACTAATAATATATATGTTTATAGTCATTTAATTTTATCTGGTACCCAACATGATTTACTGCATTGTATTTTATGTTTTCTTTTTTAATTTTTTTGGTTAATGTTGATTTATTACTGTTTCCAATAGTTTTGCCTCAGAAATATATAAGAAGACGAGGAGACGTCAATTTCTAACATTGGTTTTATTTAATGGCATGATTATCACGCCGCCGTTATTTAGTCAACGTTCTATGTCAGAAGCCACTAGGGGTTAGTATTTTTGGGGTGGAAAAATCCAACATCCAACCAATGATCGTTAAACACGTGTATACCAATAAGTTTGATTTAGAGTGATTTCTTAAGAAATTATGTCTATATGATAATAATGAAAGTTCAGTTGCTGATGGCCAGGATTGAAAAGGAGTAAATTGCGTGATCCAGTTAAAATGATACTAATAACAATCGGATTTGATCAATTGTGCGAGTTACGTATGTTTGGGAAACTAGCTTGGCTTTACGTTCGGACACATGTCAGATCCTACTTAATTTCTTTCTACGAAGGCTTTGAAGAAGGCTTACATGATGAAATGATTGAGGACAAAGCACTCATTCCTTTTTGTCTGTCCATGAATTCATTAGATGCTCTTCATCTACCTCCCTCGTCTTCACTCACTTTCCATCTTGAAGACAAAGAAAACTTTTCATTCAACCAACAAAAGTTAGTTCAATTGATAAGATTTCACTCATAATTTATAAAGTTATGATTGTTAATGGGTAACGTATAATCACTTCTGTAAATATTCATTAAATTTAAAGATATATTTTGATCTTGGTGAGTCTTTGAGGCCAAACCCGTTTAAACTTTTTCTTCAAATGTTATAAAACTTTTTGTTCATACAATTTAAAACTTATAATGTGCTATAAACAGATGTTGATTTTAGTAAGAGTTGTGTCCGTTCAAATATAATGTTTTAATTTTTAAATTTAAATGTGTGAATATAGAAAATATTTTTAAAAGAATTATTTTCAAATAGCTTTAACAATAAAAGCTACTCTCAAGCGAGCTTAATAATACTTGAATTTGTTTTGTTTAGGTTGGTATATAAAGAAAAAAAAAGACTTTTAGATTGCTTGATATTGCATTGGTTTTGATCAAAACTACCTTTCGCCCTCAAGTTAAGCCAACTTAATACTCATCGCATGTCTGATGCTTCCTTGTTTACTCACACATACACTTCATTCCAAAGCCTTGATTTATAAAAACAAAACACGTGTTAACTTGACCTAAATCTCTAATTGCATAATCATTATAGCTAAAAAATGTTTTTTTGGAAGAAAAAAATAAAAAAAATACAAACCGAACATTATTTGCCATGTCCTTATCTTCTATTTTACTGCTTTCTATTAGTATTAAATATGGAAGTTATTGACCTACTTAACTGGGAAAAGTTCCACTGGATGTGTGAGATAATGAGATTGACCTCAATAAAGAATGCTACACAATTTGTATAAAATCAATCATGAAGCCATCTCTTGGTGATAGGAATTGTTGGATTGATTCGAAGACTAGCAAATGATCCAACTCACGAATTTCTTCTCACAGCACTTCCCTTCCCTTCCATTTCTGGTTGGATAATCCTATAACAGATAATATTTTGAAATAGAGAAAAATAAAATAAAATATGTACTAATGTATTTCAGGAGAAAGAAGAGTATGGAAAGAAAGAGATAATCAAAAACGATTTTTTTTTAAAAAAATATGATAATATAATTGGGTTAGATTGAAATATTGTAAGGTTAAATTAAAAATAATTCTCACAATATATATATATATATATATATATTTTACATTGGTATTTAGACGATGACACTTGGTTATCCTAGGACCAACACCCATTTCTAATTAAACACGAATTTAAAAGAAAAAAACTTCCATACTTAACTTTATATATTTAATATGCTTGTTTTTGATTAAATCAAAAATGTGTATCTATGATAAATTATTTATTCTATAATAAATTTTTATTAATACTATTAACATATTAAAGTTTACATGTCTTAATTTGATTGGATAAAATTATATTAAATATATTAGCCTTGTTCTTAAAAATGATGTGAGATTTGTTTGGATATATGTATAGAATCAATTTTTACTACAAAACTATAGTTTTGGAAAATATTATCCAAACACCCTTAATTTTTTCAAATTTCATTTGCCTTATAAAATTTCTTTTGGCAAATTTTTTTTTAAAGAAAAATTAGTTATTTGATCTCTCTAGTTTTGACTAAATTATAACTCATTTTTAAATTTTAATTTGTTATAACTCAATTTTTATAGTTTTAATTCAATTTTAATTCAGTCCTTGAATTTTACTTCTTGTAATTTAGTTTTTATAGTTTCAACCATTTAAATATTGATTCTTCTAAAGATTAAAAGTGTTTGGTAATTTAAAATATCAACAATAAATGTTAACATAATTTTAATTTTTATAATTCCATTTTTTAAGATATAAGGACCAATATTTAAATGATTAAAAATATAAGGATTAAGTTGTAAGAGTTAAAATTTAAAAATTGAGTTAAAATCGAGTCAAAAATTTAGGGGCCATGCTAATGTACTTTGGATGATCCACATTTAGGTGCCAATGTGCACATTGAACTATTCATATGATTGAGAGCTCTCATAGTCTAAAGTTATAATGAGTCAAAGTTTAACAATTGAATTATAATTAAGCTAAAATTATAAGTATCAAATAATTAATTTTTATTTTTGAATTTGAGAATCAATTATTATCAATTGAACTTTTTTTTTCCTTCCACTTGAGCTTTTATAATTGATTTTAAAAAAATTATTTAAACATTTTTAATTATCAAAATCAATTTTAAAAAATATTATCCATATATAATCATATTCTGTTAATTAATTTTTTTATATTCCATTTTTGTTCGTTGAAATCCAAATGAGTAATTTTTTCTCTAATTGAGAGGGAATGCTTGCGTGTAAATAATGCTCATCCTAAATTACACGTCATCATCGCCTCTGAGAAACGAGAGAGAGAAGCTTCCCGTGATAAAGCTAGAATTTTTCAATTCATCCACCCACATCACACAAGACAAGAAACAAAACCCTCCATCCTCTCTTCGTTTCTCTCCTCCTGATCTCCTTGAAACTCAAACACCCTCACTTTCACTTGTCTGTATACATACATGCATTAATAGATATAGACATTAATCGAACACCCACCTTGCTGCTGTTTAATGATCCAAATTTCGCTGCTTTTGGTTAAGAAAAACGTGAATTTCTGTGCAATCGTTGACGGATGCTGACTGATTTTCAGGAATCGTGGATGCCCCTGATATGTAATCACGTTTCCGAGTTTTTTATGCCTCGATCTGTTAACGATCATAATCCACTTATCGCTAACTTGTTAAGCCTGTGATTTAGATTTTTTGTTTTCTAATGCCCTTTTTCTGGTTGCGTTTTCAACAAGTATACTTGTTGATTGGATCACCGACAATTCTCTGATCTGGGAAAAGCTAAAAAAAAGTGGTTTTCTTTCGCTTTTCCCTCCAGAAATATTGATTGCAAAGCCGATTGCAATTACAATCTCTGTTTCTGGGTTTTTCAGCCATGGAGGATGATTTTGCTGGTTTGGTTCGTTTTGATTGGGATCTTTTTACTTCAACGAGTTATGATGACTTCACGTGAATGAATAGACTAGACTTAACGACTCCGATTTTGAAATTCCTTTTTGGATATAGAATATCCCATCGTTTTGGAATAGTATACTTGTTCTCAAGGTTTCCGTTTATGGTTCGCCTTGCCTCAGCGTTTTTCACCTTCCATCTTTCAAGCTTTTCCTTCCTCTGGGTTACATAAACTAAAAGTTGCCTTAAACCACGGCTCCTGATTTTCTTGTCTGGCTCCGATTTTTCAAGTGGTTTTTTGTGGGATGATATGGCTTTCTGATTCTCCGCTTCCATGGTCCAAGTGTATGCCATCTGGTGCATTAAATTTATTAGTTAATATACTAGATGGTGAAAGATTGCCTTGTAATTCAGTTCTCTTTGTTTCTTTTGTGTGTGTGTCTCTCTCTTTTTTCTTTTCCCCTCTCTTTTTAACGTTTGTGTCACATAATGAGTTTCTATTAGCATGTTTCTCTTTGTAGGTTTGAGACCTGAGATTTGCTAGTCAATTATATTTTGAGGTACACACTTTTTGCAAGTTGGAAGAATATCTAGAGTTTCAGATACTATAATTGGACTAATTGAGAAATTAATGTAGTAATAAAATTTGCACAATTTTCATAATTCCCAGAAGTTTAGACCTTTTCTTCTGCAAAGTTTTGGGCACTGCATAAGATCAGCAGTGCCCATGGATGCCACAACTAGCGGAACCCCTGCTATTCAATACCATAACATTCCTGACCAGCCAATTACTGCCATTGTTGCCTCACCTCTACCACCATTTGAACGACAACAACGCCATTGCTATGGGGACTCTAGTCCTGGAGAATTTCCCTTGTCCGCTAATCCCTCCATTGTACTTCATGTCCTTACAACATGTAATTTGGATCCTCAAGACCTTGCTAATTTAGAGGCAAGTGCTATACTTGTCTGCATTTCAATTTTGAAGTTGTTCTTGAATGGCGATACTAATATTAAAAATGCTGGTTCCATTTTGAATGCGGCTGCTGATGCTGCAGGCAACATGCTCCTTCTTTAGACAGCCTGCAAACTTTACCCCCGACTTTAGTTTGTCCCTGTCAGAGATTGCTGCATTCGACATGTGCCAAAAGAGAGCCATTTTTCGGCCAATGACAACAGAACAGAAGCAAGAATTGAAGCAAATATGTGGAGATTCTTGGAAACTGGTTCTGAGATTTCTGCTTGCAGGAGAAGCATGTAGTAGGAGGGAGAAATCACAGGCAGTAGCAGGTCCTGGTCATAGTATTGCTGTGACATCAAAAGGGGTTGTTTATTCATTCGGTTCCAACAATTCAGGACAACTTGGGCATGGTACTACTGAAGAGCAATGGCGACCTTGCCCTATCAGGCTAGTTCATTTGGCCTTATCTAACTCATTGCAGCTTAATTGGAAGGTCAATAGTTGATTAAATGTTTACAGAGCTTCATTATTTTGCAGATCGTTGCAAGGAATTCGAATTATACAAGCAGCTTGTGGGGCTGGGAGGACAATGTTAATCAGTGATTCTGGGCAGGTATATGCCTTTGGGAAAGACTCCTTTGGGGAAGCTGAGATTGGAGCTCAAGGACCAAAGATTGTTACAACTCCCTTGTTAGTTGAGTCTTTGAAGAACATATTCGTGGTTCAAGCTGTGATTGGAAACTTCTTCACAGCTGTGTTGTCAAGAGAAGGCAGGGTTTATACATTTTCTTGGGGCAGTGATGCGAGACTCGGTCATCATACTGATCTGAATGATAAGCAACCCCATCCTTTGTTAGGAGCTCTTGAACACATACCAGTTGTGCAAATAGCTGCTGGATACTGCTACCTACTTTGTCTGGCATGTCAACCTAGTGGAATGTGAGTTCCAACTGTGACTCCTTACCTTGACTGTCAATTTATACAGAATTTCTGACATCTTCATGTTCTTGCATGAGAACCTGATGAATGTAGTTTAGATCATTGTTATTACTTATAGCTGAGTTTTATTGATCTCATGATTCTCTCTTGAATACATAACAGGTCAGTGTACTCAGTTGGGTGTGGCTTAGGTGGGAAGCTTGGACATGGTTCAAGAACTGATGAGAAGTATCCTCGTTTAATCGAACAGTTCCAGAATTTAAATCTTCAACCCATGGTAGTTGCAGCTGGTGCGTGGCATGCTGCTATAGTGGGGCAGGACGGCCGTGTTTGCACGTGGGGATGGGGCCGCTATGGCTGCTTGGGTCATGGTAATGAAGATTGTGAATCAGTACCTAAGGTGGTGGAAGCGTTGAGCGATGTCAAAGCAGTTCATGTTGCTACAGGAGATTACACAACCTTTGTAGTGTCCGACAATGGTGATGTGTATTCATTTGGTTGTGGAGAATCTTCTAGTCTTGGCCATAACGCCGGAAATGATGATGGACAGGTCTGCTTTGCTTTTGCACTTTTTTGTATGTTCTTGGATGATTCTATGGAGAGCTTCACCTTTCAAGTCTCACCATTAGATGCACTTTGAGATTATCACTTTACTGTTGGGTGAAATATTAGAGTTTGGATCTCAAGGTAGATCTACTGGTGAGAAAACACAATCTTGAGGACAGAAATCTTACATATAATCTGCTTCTCTTCGTGAGACTAGTCTACGATTTTTACTTTAGCTCTGGTATCTTAGGTCTTTAACCTAGAGTGATCCAGTTGACAACTTGCAAGCACCATTTTGAAGGGCAGACCTCTTATCAAGAATATAATCGCTACTGCATACCTAAGGCTCGAACGCAAGACCTTTGGTTAAGTTGGATCAACCCTCTAGCCAATTGATCCAAGCAACCAATTGTAGACTAGTAGATGATTTCTAATAACGAAATTCAAGTTTACATTATACATTATTGCTAAGTTCTTTTTTAGACTGTATATCTTATTGTAGCTTCAAAACCAGATTGTAATATTGTTTACTTGCTATTATTGACACATTCTATTACAAGTTATGTTCCTTGTTTGCCAATAATATATTGACTTTGCTAAGTTGCTCATCTATTCAATGTTTGTACGTGTACAGGGCAACGGCCACTCAAATGTTCTAAGTCCAAAGCTTGTAACATCACTGAAACAGAAGAATGAAAGGGTGGTTCAGATCAGCCTGACCAACTCTATATACTGGAACGCCCATACCTTTGCGCTCACCGAATCAGGCAAGCTATACGCGTTTGGTGCCGGGGATAAAGGACAGCTAGGAATCGAGCTCACTGCGAACCAGACTGAGAGGGGAAAACCAGAGAGGGTTGATATTGATCTCAGTTAAATTTCTGTGGGTCATATATTATATCCACTAATTTATGGTCACAATGCATGGTTTAGCATTTAGCATTCTGTAAATTGGGAATTAAAGAAAGCATCATGAAAGGAGTATGGTAGGGAAAACAGCTAACAAGGGCCTCATGGTGCTGCACTATGATTGTTGATATGATTACTCATAGGCTCCAACTAGTTGTTGATAGTTGATACATTGTTGAAGCTTTCATTTACTGCTTTTGTTGTTTCATGCTGGTTTTATTTTTATAGATCATTTGCTTAGCAACAATTTGGTTAAAATTGGCCTTTTATTCTCATTGTGGTCTTGAAAACTAATGTTACTTGCACGGTAAGGAATCTTCATGGCCGAGGTGGTGACTCAGCTGGATTTTTAATCCAAACAAACATCCAATCAATTGGATTGGGAACTGGCCTAATATCCAGTTTTGGACGGAGGATAAAAATGAGAACCAATTTCGACGAGCTTAAATAAAATATCATTTAGTTAAAAAAAATTAAATTAGTTATTATAAAATGTACATTAAAAAAATTTAATGTTTTGTTAATTTTTATGAAAATTTGATCTTTTTTTTTTAATGCTTTACTCTTTTACACAACTAACACCTTCAAATTTTCATTTATGATTACTCAGCACACATTAATCGATACTGATAAAAAAAATATTTGTTAAAAACAATAAAATGTCTTATATTTTAAATCAATAATAACTTTAAAAAAAATGTCCTACAATATTGACACAAAGTATTTACCTAGTGTATTTTGGGGGGCAAAACATTTGTTCTAGGTTTTTTCCCCTTAAAAGTCTTATGAAAAATTGATTTTTTTTTTTTTAAGTTTACTCTTGTCCATGACTAAAACTCACAATTTTTCATTAATAATTACTCAACACACATTAATCAACACTATGATGAAAAAAAATATTTCATAAAACTATAAAATGTCTTATATTTTAAATCAACAATAGCTTGAAAAAACAAAAAATGTCCTACATTTTTTATACGAAGAAATATTTATCTAATTATTTTTGGGCAAAACATTTGTTCTAGTTTTTTTTCTCTTAAGAAATATTACAACTTGGTTGAAATTAAGGGTGTTTAAAACTGATTGAAATGAACTAACTAAAACCAACCATTGATTAAGTTTACTTCAATTTTTATGACATACAAACTGATTTGTTCAGTTTGGTTTTGGTGGTGAGATCTAAAAACCGAATCGAACTTGAACCAAGCCTGATTAACAAATAATATTTGTTTATATAATATCTATCTAATTAATTCTAACACCTAGTCACCCAACCCATTGACCCAATCCAATATTTTTTTAGTTGTGTTGACTTGTTTTCTTCCTTCATTTTAGTTGTTATGCCTCATATAATCATAGATTGATGCTTGACATGGAATGATTTTTTGGATAATTTTAAGCATATTAATGTCTCTTTTTTGTTTAAGAATAAGTTGTAATTAAATATATCAGTTTGTTTATAATAAACAATAGGTATAGTTTAAGTTGATATTATGACATTGAGAGATCAATATTATGTTTTAAATATATATGTATGGAACTATGAATATAAGTATTAATGTTAAATAGCATATATTTGGAATTTTGGATACTTAGACTTGAGATATTTGTAAGTTTGCTACTTGCTATTTGGTGATGAATTTTTTCCATGAAGATTTAAATAGTACATTTAATATAATCATGAAGATGATTAGTTGATCACCATCATTATTTTGATCTTTTGTTGCTTGCGATTATAAAATTAATTTGCAAAAAATAAATAAAGGTGTAAGATAAATAAATGAAAAAAATTAAAAAAAAAAAGAATGAACATGTATGTATAAGATATGTGATTAATCAAGGTTCAAAGACCTTCCATAAATATGTTATGATTGAAATAAAACATGAGATAAGCAAGGACCTTTTATACAATAAAAGAGAAAAACAATGCATAAATCAATTTAAAAAAAAACCAGCTATTATAACAACAGGAAAAAAAGGGGGGAAAAGTCAAATAAATTCATCAAAAACTTGATTCAGACCTTAACTAAACCGACTTCTATAGAAACCGATCAAGTTTCACCCATGACCAAACTGATTGGTTCAGTTCGGTCTGACTTTTATCCAAAATCAAACCAAATCGAACGTGAACGCCCTAGTTAAAATAACAAATGAATACTCTTCCAATCAATTTTTTTTTTCAGAAAACAATTAGAATATTCACATGGTACCTACTATTTAGAGGAGGTCAACAATTTACAATAATCTTCATGGGATTAGAATCATCAGATCATCATTGTCATCGCACCATCCACCATCTCTCTCCTTGTTGATGCCTACATGCATCTAAATTCCTCAATTGTCACAATCGATACAATATAATATTGATAACTTGTTAATAATTAAGAAATAAGTTTGTAACATCCTGAAAAATTTAACCTCTAATTAGTTGAGTAAATGAGTTTAATTAAGTAATTAGTGTGGTGTGTGGTTACATAAAGCTAATGGATGTTATGTGTTGTGATTTTAGTCCTAGGATTGAGTTTAGTGCAAAATCGGGCCACCCGAAGTCAAAAAGTGAGAAAAACAAAGGAGAATGGTTCTGTGCCACATGCCGCGGTACAAAAGCCATCAGAATGCAAGGATCTCTTCTCTATACCACATACTATGAAGTGTAGTGCATGTGCCACGATGCATGATCACATTTTTAAAGAAATAAGAATGCAAAATAGACTGAAAGAAAGAGAAAGAGAAGGAGAAAAATGAAAGGCTTGAGATTTCCTCTACTAGGGCTTGCAAAGTTGAGGAATTAGGAGCAATGCTAAGCCTCTAACCATCAAATGTAAGGTTCTTAAGCTCTTTCCCTCTCCTCCTCTTATATTTTCTTGATGTTGAAAGTTTGGGTTTATTAGAAAAAATAACTTTTGGCCTATAAAGGCTATGATCCGAAACCATTTACTAAATAGAATTAGTAGGAATTGTTTAAGTTATTTAAACTTAAAATTTATGGCATTAATGAGTTTTGGTAGTTATGAGATAATAAATGCTCCAAATTCTACCATAAATAAGGTGGTTGGAGCAATGTGAAGCCATTAATGGCTAGTTGGGAGTTCAACGAAGTTAATGTGAGTTAGAAAAAGCTAATAAATCCTATAGGTACCTTTTTGTATGAGGAGATTGAGTTATGAGAGTTAAAACTGTTGACTTAAATATGAAAATTTTTCTTGAAAATGATATTAATAATGGTTAATGTGATTAATTTTAAACTAATCAATTATAGGTACCATTCAAGTTTTGAAAAAACTTTAAAAGTATGTATTTAAGGGAAACCTTTGACCTCTTAAAGGTTTGAGGTAAGCAGGAAAAATCTCTCTTATACTTTTGTGTATTAATGATTTATTAATTTATACATTATAATGTGTGAAATTATTTGAAATGTGAGTACAACATAAAATATTTGAAAATCAAACATCATGAATTTGGAGAATTTAATGACATGAATCGTATGGAGTTCTATGAAATGTGGATGTGTAAAATAGACCTAGTAATTCAGGCCAAGCCTAATAGGCTGACTCGAACCCATCTGAAAAAAGTCAAAGCTGAGTTTGGCAATATAGGTTTTTTTTAAAGGGATATGATACTTTAAACTCGATTCGAATAAGCTCAGCCTGAATTGAGCCCAACCTTTAGAATTTTTGACTGTTTATATATGTAGAGTAGATAATTTTGGCTAAGTTTGACAAGCCAGCTCAAACTTAGCTAAAAAAATTTAGAGCTAGCCTTGATTATATGGGCTTTTTTAGAGGGTAGGATACTTCAAGCCGATCCGAATAAACCCAACCTGGATTGAGCCTGGGTCACTTGAAATACTAGCACTAGTGTAAAATGTAGAGTTCAATGAATGTTGGTAAGTGGAGTTCAACGAGATATTTTGTGGAATTCAATAATGTAATATGATATGGTGTTTAATGATTTATTATTTTGTGTTTATATGATAATCATATATGATGTAAGTATAATGATAATATTAAGTATGCTTATAAATTGAGTATTTTGCATACAAAGGAATATCTCATTTTATGCATTGCATGATCATGAGAGGTAGGAGTTTACTTAGGAAGAGAGTAATGAGTTTAAATCTACATGGTAAGGCTACTATTGGAGTTTGATGGTTTGCTAAAATTTATTTATACTTATTGTCTCATTTGTTCGAAAAGAGACTATTTCATTGTGTAATAAGGGACTTGAACTTACTCTAGTTTTTATTTTGTTCGACGAGAAAACTACTTTAAGGAGAAAGACACCTCAAGTGTGAGATTTGGAGAAAATCATGATCCACAAGCTATTTAAGCAATCTTGGCTAGTTAGCTTCTCATACCGTGACTAGTTAGGGTATTCTCATTACATAGATGATCCTAGTATGTAATATCCCATGATTTTATGTCAAAGGTAAAAAGAAGATATAAGGGAGGCGTGATCATGTATATTATGATAAAGGACACATGGTTGCCTGTATTATGACCTTGTGATGAAAACATGTAGTTACTCTTATATTAATATGAAAAATTGGCTATCGTGTTGTCATTTCATGAATTTATGCTATTAATGATGAAAATTGCAAATGTGTGTTTTGAACATGCTAAAATGACATAAGTATGATAATGAATTGCCACTTACATTTAATTAATTGACATTCATTGGTATAAGTTAGACATATTTTAATTATTGAGTAATTATATTCACCTCTCTCTCTCTCTCTCTCTTCAATGTTATAAGAGCTAGCTCATTGGGACAAAGTGGAGGGAAATAGACTGAGACTTAGAATTTCTATCATAAATTGCAAGCCTCATTCAATTTGACTACTTATGTGTATAATTTACTTTAATATTGCTAACTAGAATAATTCATGGTTACTTACTTACATTATGTAAATGTTAAGTTAAATTATACATTTTAGGCCCTAGGTTATGTATGTGCTTATTGTGAATTTTGGAAAAGAGCTAAAATACTAATATAAGTGAGAGATGAATATTGCATGTGATTGATAATGATTAATGAATGATTAAGCTATTGAGGCTCCCCTTTTTGTTTTTTTTTCAATTAAAGTTTTGAGCATTGAAAATGTGTTAGAATGTTATTTGTAAGACATGTGTATTATACAAGTCTATATAGTTTACTGAGTGTGGTCTAAGGTAATTTGAGCTTTTGGCACTTGGAACAAAATAGGACGCCCAAGTTGTGTTTAAGCTATGAAAAGAAGTAAGTTGAGAAATGAGTGTTCAATTTTTGACTGTGAAATAATTTAATTGTGAAACTAGTGCCGTTAGCTAGAGTTAGAAAAAAGTTTTTATAGACACCTAAATCGCTTAATCAATTGTCACACTATGAAATGGGGCACATGGGAAGTTCGCCCTAATTGCTATCACATAATAGCAACAATGCTGTAAAAAATAGGTAATGCATCCCAACATATGGCATAAAGGCAAATGTGTTGCGACACACATACAACAAGTCACAGCATTTGCTATTTTTCACCATATTGGAAATGCTTTAACTTGTTTAAAATCCCATGTTCCATGTTACACTTTCTACTTTGATTTTTGAATTTATGATGGTATATTGAAGTGTTTTAAATTTTGTAAACTTGAGATTTTGTTTTCTAAGACTTACAATTTTGGAAATCTTTTAGGTTAGCCTCTTGATTTCTTTGATTTTGAAGTTAATTGGAGATTAATAAGGGACCTTACAAGGTTGATCTTAAAAATTTGACAACTTATTTTTTTTTATTATAGACGAGTCTAGTCTAAATATTAACAAGTAATTGTTTGGATTTGAATAACAATACATCTAAAATTAATACTGGTCCAAATTAATAATGGATTTGAAAATTGTAATGTTCACCTTACATTGTCAGGACATAGAACAAAACACACAACATCATCATGATAATTGAGATTAATTATTTTCTTATCATAAGTGATCATAAATAAAGGTTTAACAAAATAAGTTTGAAATATTTGGATCTCAAGAAACCCTTTTTGAAGTGATGTTTTAAGCTCAAATAATAATTTAAAACAAGTGCAAAGAAATAGCGAAAGCTTAAAAACAAATTAACATTACATTTTAAGCACCAAGAGAGCAATTTAGACATCTGCCAAACTACTCCATTCGCCGCGGCTCATATATCATCCACCATGGCAAATGGCACAAAGTGGGTAGCCCTTTGCTATGCATGAGCAACGGCGCACACACCCTACATTGCAGCACACCCCAGCTATCATGACAATACTCTAAGACCAATTTTCGAGCACATCATTTTACCATTTGATGTCCAATTCAAGCAATTCAAGTATCCACACGTAGCTATTTAAGCTACCTAGCTATTGACATAATTTCACAACCATACACTAAATCATTTTAAAGTTGGATATCCGAACATAAAATTGTCCATTTTCCTTTCAAAACACATATAAGAGTGTCCCAACTCTCTTAACCTAATCCAATAAGCTTAACAACCACTTGACCAATTTAAATGGACCACAAAAAACCAATTAACCAATCATACGTCATTACATACATTTCAAATACA
>NW_026555613.1:0-57337 GCF_029017545.1 Prosopis cineraria | reverse complement strand
TTGTTTAAGTATTTAGTTATTGGAAGGAGGAAATGGGTTCAAATGACATTTTTTTTTAATTATTGAGTCTTATTCTCAAGAATAGAAGGAATTATCTTGTCATTGTAGAACAAGGATTCATGCCTCTGAGGTCTTCAATGAAATGCCAATTAGGAGAACTTGCTATATGATGACAAGATACATATGATAATTATGTTGTTGTTAATTAAATAGTAATTAGAAAATAATTCTCTTTAAAGGAAGATGGAAGTTGATTAGTTCAAAATTGATATGGGATAACCTTGTAAAGGATGTTTGATAATGTTTAAAAAGGACAAATTTTGGACTTTAAGTGGCAAAATATATATGATAGGTATGTAATCATTGATTAAATAATCCTGTTAAAGCATATGCATTTTGCAATGAATGTTAAAATAGAAATTTGAGATTTTTGGAGAGATATTTGAATTGATAATTTAATAATCAAATGCTATTTTGTATTTTTCTGGGATGTTTGATGCAATGTTGATAAAGATAAAAGTGAAGGTTTTCTTTCTTTTATTTTTTGTGTTGTTTGGGATTAAAGATTTTTGAATGGTAAATCATGTTTGAAGAAGTGACAATGGTATTATTTGAATATTAAGAATTAAAGGCCAAAGCATTTTCATATAGGAAGTAAGTTATGCATTTGGGAACTATACGGGTAATTGAATAGTATCCCTATTAATTTATTAATAAAATCTCTTTTACTAAAACATTACCATTTTATGTAGATGATTTTAATTATTATTATTAATTATGTTAAGTATTGGGCATTTATTAATTAAATTAGTTTATCTTGTGAAATTATATATTCAATTTTGGCGAGGAATAATTGACATATGATATGTACATGTATTTTCCTTATGGTTATATTTTTAAGACTGATGAAATTATTTGAACAATTTTAAAAATTTTTGGTTACCAAATAAATGCAAGAATGAACGTTATTATGAAATTTTATTTCGACGAGTATTGAATTAAAGTTTGAAATGATTCATGTAAGTCTAATATTGAAAATACAAATTGTATTTTAAAAATGATTATTCTTACATGTTTGAAATGTGATTTTTCGATGACTTTATACAGAACACTGGTTGCTAATGACAATCTCATTAGCCTTTGGCGCGCCATGTCAATGACTAGCTAATTTGATTTCATGAGCTCTATTCTTACATCTGTTATTCTTGAGCCTTACACCTATTTTTGTTTCATGGCTTGGACTACGTCTGATTAGTTACCCTCGTGGACTGCATGTCCACATCTGTTTAGTGGTTTTAGCCACGTCTAGTTACTTACCCTTATAGATTGTGTGTCCACGTCTGTTTTTGTGGCTCAAGCCATGTCTAGTTATTTTAACCTCATGGATTACGTGTTCATGTTTATTACCTATTCTTTTAACTCCTCAAAATTCTAAATTTTTAATTAACTTTTATATTTGAAAGTTCAATGGTTTTAGTCAATAAGTATGTTACTTTGATTCATGTGTGAATAATTTAGTTTCTTCAACCATAATAGGATAATGCAATTTCAATTCACTCTCATTTTATGGTTATGATTAAGATTTATAAATTTAGTATTGAATTATCATATTTGCAATTATTTTATATAATTGTTTGCGTTTGTTATTTTTACTCTTTTAAACTTTATTTTTGGGAATGCTATTCACTGAAAAATGTTTTGATCTTAGATTCATTAGCTAATGATGAATCTCCTATGAATCATTGAAAGGTCTATCACTAGTTGAAAAATGGAGAATGCAGTAGTAGATTTTGATGTAAAATTTTGAATTATGAAATTGTATTTATAAATTAAATTTTAGGTGCTCTACATATGCTATAACTAGGATCCTTATTTTGATATATATATTCTATCTACTAGCTAGAAGGAACTAAGCTCCTAGTTAATTGATATTTGATTGAAAATTTATATTATAAAATTTCAAAAAATCTTATATATATGAGAAATTTTGTCAGAATTTCAACAAAAATATTAAGGCATCATTTTAAATGATAAGTATTTTTAAAAATAGAAAATTTCTTTAATTAGACTTAAGTGATGTGTGTTTAGGTGTATATGTCATGCCAGTCACTCCTATATCCTAGGGCGTGACATTAGTCCCACCAAACTAGCATGACTAGGACTAAGGAAAACAAGACAGATGAATTTAGCCTTGTTGGCTTAACAAATTTTTTAGGTTATTCAACCAGAGCCAAACTCTTTGCTTGGAAATACAATGAAACTCAAATACACAAATATACTAGATGGTTGCTCTTTCGAAACCACTTAATGCATCACGTTTTGGAATGGTATATTGGAAGCTTCTAACATTAATCATGAAAAATGTTCGCCTACTACCAATCACTTTCTAGCCAAGGATTTGAACATAATAGAGGTGCATGGTTGATCTTATTTTGACTAAGCCTAATCTATGGGCTCAAGCATGTTGGAACGCTCCCTGTTTGGTCCAAAATAAAAATTTGAATGGGGTGAAAATGTGAAAACTCTCCCCATAAACATGAAAATTATCTAAGACAATCTGATTTGAGTCTAATCGAGTATTAAATGTGGTCAATTCTTCTGGCAAGAACTAAGAATGTAAGTTAACCCATATCATATGAATTGGGAAAAAAATGGGTTGGATTAAGTTTAATTTAACTCAATTTCATATGAACTACAAAATGTCAACACACCCTTACCCCCATGAGTTGGTGGGATAAACATGTGAACCTGCCAACTCATTTAATCAATTTCAAAAGTCTATATGATCCAATCTCTGCCTTAAATATAATTAAGACTCCTCTCTCATTAGGTGGAGTTTCAAATACTCTTCCCTTGAAAGCAGGAGCTTACATAGTTTAAGAGGGTCATTATTACAACAATGGGATTTGATAGCATGCATTTTATAACAATTAAAAATGAAATGCCATGAAATAAAAGCTGAAGTAGATTTGAAAGAAATGCCACAACTTATCAATTATTTTTTATTTACAATTTTTTAAAATAACAAGAGGTGGCATTTCCTTTATGAAATGCCACAATTTGTTGTTACTGAACAATTTTGTGGCATTTCAAAAAGAAATGACACCTAATAATTATGATAATATTACAAAAAATAATTTATTTATTATGGTTATTATAATTATTATTATTACACTTATCAATACAATTGTTATAATAATTATTAAAATATTATTTTAATTTGAGAACCAATTATAATATAAATTTAGTAGTTAATTAATAATCATTATTAATATATCACAATAATTTTAAAATAAAATATAAAATTATATAAATACATTTTTTAACATTTATTTCATCATAAATATAATATTTAAAAAATAATTTATTTAACTAATCTTAGGTGGAGTTTTCCACTTGAGGAAACGCCACCTTATAATTTTTATTTATTTTATTAAAGATATATTTTTTTAATAATTATTTTATAATAAATATAGTATTTAATTCATATATTATTTAATTAATATTAAGTGGCATTTCTTGCAAGGAAACGCCACCTAATTAATTTATATAAAATATATCTTTTTAAGTAATTATTTTATAATAAATATAAGAATTTTAATTTATTTTTATTTCATAGTTTATTACTTTTTAAAGATAATTTTTTAATAATTATTTTTTAATAAGTATAATATTTAATAAGTACTCCCTCTATCTCAAATTATAAGACACTTTTAGACAAAATCTCTCATATTAATGAGCCTCATTAAATACATTTAATAACATTATCTTTCCAAAAATAAAAATATAAACTTCTAAAAATACCCATCATTTAATATATAGAAAGAGAAAGGGTAATATCAAAATTAATGTATTCAATGAAACTTTAATCTATCTAAAATGTCTTATATTTTAGAATGAAGAAACTCTTTCAAAAATGTTCAATAATTTAAGACAAATCTTAGGTGGTGTTTTCTCTATAGTTTGAATTAATTTTTATTTGATTGTTAATCATTTTATTTTAGAACATGTTTTTAATAAATATTTAAAAATATTATATTTAATAAATATAATAGAAATCTCTTCCAAAAAATTACCTCTTATGAACAGTAACCAGGGATATTTAAGGGGTTATTCACAGACATAAAATTTTAGGGGAATGGCATTAAGGGCTATAAAAAGCAAGAATTTTACAGATAAGGCCTAATAGATTCTGAAATTATTATGAGGGCCTAAAGGCCTCATTTGCAATTATATTTTTGGTGAAATGACTAATTTGTCCCTCCCATAATCAGCTTCTTCTTCCTCCGTTCTTCCTCCCTCGTCCTTCTCTCTCTTCCTTTGTTCTTCCTCCCTCTTCCTTCTCTCTCTTCCTTTGTTCTTCCTCCCTCATCCTCCTCTCTCTTCCTCTTTCAACACTGATACAATAACCAAATTCATTTTCCTCCCATCATGCTTCTCTATTCCCACTCTTCTTCTTCCTCCTTCTTCCTTCTTTCTCTCATTTGAAGTTTTTTCGTTCAACTGGTATGAGTGGACGATTCACTTTTATCCAGATAGGTATGGAGAAGACGATCAGGCGTTCGTCCGATTACATTCCTCTCACGCCAACCAACTTCTTGAAATGATTCGCCATAGTGTGGAAAGAATGGATCAAGTGCTATATCTACCATTATCAGTTTTATTTTATCAAAAAAGGATATAAATAGAGTTTGAGCCATATCAGTTTTATTTAATCATAATGTACGCATTCACGTTCATTTAATGAAAACAAGTTGTTATTTATGGACTTTTTGTTGTTTTTGATACATTTTTTTTGCAACTGATATAAATGTTTTGGTGCAGATGTTTATGAAATTTGTGTTGTTATTTATGGAGTTTATGTCGTGCAAACTTTGCAATTAACTTGTGCGGATATTTATGTGTATCATATCAACAAACCTTATATTATAAATATATGGACATTGTGTTGTTAGCAAATGGATACTTTCATGTTATATACGGACCTTTTGTTCTTCATTAACTTGAGAAACTTTTTCAAATGTTCAGTTTAATCACACAAATCATGTGAAATAGATAGACATTGTGTTATTAATAAATGGACCTTATCATGTTATATACAGACTTTTTATTATTCATAAACTTGAGAAACTTTTTATTAAGCCTAGCCAACTAATAAACTGGACACACATGGACTTTCAGTTGAGAATATATGAACCTTAAGTTGTGCATCGAGGATATTATATTGTGCATTGTTTGCTTACATCTGCATTTTGTCAAGCTTAGCCTGCTGATAAAGTAGAATCTTATGTACTTTTAGTTGAAAATAAATGAACCTTATATTGTGCATAATGGATATTGTGTTTTGTATTGTTTGCCTATTTGTGCATTTTATTAAACCTAGCCTACTGATAAAGTAGAATCATATGAACTTTTAGTTGAGAATATATGAACCTTAAGTTATGCATAGAGGATATTGTGTTGTGCATTGTTTACTTACATCTACATTTTGTCAAGCCTAGCCTATTGATAAAGTAAAATCTTATGGACTTTTAGTTGAGAATAAATGAACCTTATATTGTACATAGTGGATATTGTGTTATGCATTGTTTGCTTATTTGTGCATTTTGTTAAGCCTAGTCTACTAATAAAGTAGAATCATGTGGACGTTTAGTTGAGACTATATGAACCTTATGTTGTTTGTGGTGGATATTGTGTTGTGCATCATTTGCTTACTTGTGCATTTTGCCAAGCCTAACTTACTGATAAAGTAGAATTTTATGGACTTTTAGTTGAGAATAAATGAACCTTATATTATGCATAGTGAATATTGTATCATGCATTGTTCACCTATTTGTGCATTTTGTTAAGTCTAGCCTACTGATAAAGTAGAATCGTGTGGACTTTTAGTTGAAAATATATGAACCTTATGTTGTGCATAGTGAATATTGTGTTGTGCATTGTTTGCTTACTTGTGCATTTTGCCAAGCCTAGCTTACTGATAAAGTAGAATCTTATGGACTTTTAGTTGAGAATAAATGAACCTTATATTGTGCATAGTAAATATTGTATCATGCATTGTTCGCCTATTTGTACATTTTGTTAAGCCTAACCTACTGATAAAGTAGAATCGTATGAACTTTTAGTTGAGAATATATGAACCTTATGTTATGCATAATAGATATTGTATTGTGCATTGTTTACTTACTTGTGAATTTCGCCAAGCCTAGCTTACTAATAAAGTAGAATCTTATGGACTTTTAGTTGAGAATAAATGAACCTTATATTGTGCATAGTGAATATTGTATCATGCATTGTTTGCCTAACTTCAGTATTTTGTTAAGCCTAGCATAATGATAAATCGAAATCACATGGACTTTCAGGTGAAAATATATCACAAACTTTTTTTTCTTGCAACTATCTTTAACTAGCCATCCTCCCGGGAGGCCATGAACAAGGAGGATAGAGTCTTTCAAGATAAGAAGATTTATCATTGTTCAAGATGTGGGAAGGCCGGACACAGTCGCAAGACATGTAAGAATCCTAACCCAGCATGAGAAGTGGTTACATTATACTTCTTTGGTGTACACAAGCAACTATAATTATGCATATGAAAGCATTTCAAAATAATATTTTGAGTAAATAGGAATCACAAATATTTTTTGTTTATATATGTAGAAGCAACTGTTAGATAATTTGGATATAGTGACTAACTTTTTGTATATATTAGACTTGAAATATTGTATCAAATTTCATATGGGTACTTGTTTTAGTACCTAGGCTAATACCAACATGAAATTATTCATATATGATGTAATTGTCCTTCTTAATATTGGAAATGTATAGACTTTTTGTTGAGCATGTGTGGACATCGTTTTGTACACAGTGGATGTTGTATTGTGCATGGTCTGCCTAACATCATTTTGTTATAGCCTAAGCTAGTGAAATATTGAAAATGTATGAATTTTTTGTTCAGCACACGTGGACATCGTATTATGCATAGTGGATATTGTGTCGTGCATGGTCTGCCTAGTCATTTTTGCTAAAGCCAAGGTTAGTGAAATACTTGAAATGTATGGACTTTCTATTAAAATGCATAGACATTGTCTTGTACATAGTGGATGTTATATCGTGCATGATTTATTTCGTTGTTTTGAAAGTTTACACAAGTTCTGAATTCAAATCAAACAAAAGGCAATATCGTACTTTTGGTCTTAAGAAAATTGACAATAAAGGCCTTAAGGCCTGCAAAGAAATATCAGATTCATTTAGGTTCAAATTATAATAAAGTCTATTTTTAAGGCCCTTAATGCCATTTTCCCTGAAATTTTACTCCTCTACATCTCTTTCAAATAATGAAGAAGGTCAGGAGTGTTTTATGAATTCCTAACGTCATTGTCACTTTTGAATAAGACTCTGCTGAACCTGATTGCTACTTTTCAAATAAGCATGAACCTTATTTCGTGAGACACTCCTTTATCCTTAGTCTCCTTCAATTATCCATTCTGTATAGCTACGATCCTTTGGCCTATCCACAAAACCCTATACTCTCGTTAACCTGTTGCAATGTTTGAGTTCATCCACCTCAAGAAAATCGTCTTCTGACTTCTCATTTCTGCCGGACCGACAAATCGCTTTTCCATCAATCGGAGGACCATCTCGAGCTGTGCCGTTTCTGTCAACGACCTTTAGGACCTCTATTTTCTTTCTTGGTAAGCAAGCAAAAACCTATTCTCCTCCCTGCTAAAGCTCGAGTTGAGAAAAAAACCCTAGCCTCCAAAAAAATAAATAAATCATGTCTTCTGGATTCTAATTTCCTCTATTGCAACATATTCCATTTTCTTTTACAGGTTATCGGTTCTCATTCTCGACCCCCTGCCGTTTCTCCCAATGAAAATCGTAACATTTTTTCCCATGGCATCAACGGATGAGCATCATAACCTCCTCAAACGTTAATCCAAGCAAATGCACGTGGCAGATACTGGTGAAGGTTGATCTTATTTATAGTCATGTTGGTGAGGAAATTTACGAGCTTGATCTTGGATATCTGAAGCGTGCACGATCTGTTGTTACTGTCTTTGCAAGATTTCCTGCATATACTTTGGGGGGACTGTCAACGAATTCAGAATCCTCTGCCTGGAGAATGGAAAGGTCAACTGTTGGCGAAGGTTTTTCTGTTATATTTACTTTGACATCACGCCCTCCGATTTCCGATTGGCAAAACATGAAGTGCATGAGTCCTCAATTGTTAAATGACCATCAGGAATCGTTTGGTCCAGTTTTTATAAATGCCATCAGTATAAATGTTAATTACAGTGCCATTTAGCTTCTCGATTACTGAATTTGCATCCTCAATTGTCTTCATTGTAACAAATGCAAAGCGACGACTCCTCCCAGAGTATTTGTCATACATAACCTGTAAATCAGATCATTATAAAAATAAAAGGTTAATAGCATGTTACAAATGCTGATTCTATACAACTGGACAAGGATACAAATAATTCATCTATTGGCGTGTTATAAATAAAAACGCCTTAGTCATATCATCTACAAGAGTAATGATCCTGCTTTACATTATCACACAGACATGAAGCCGCCAACAAGTTTGATAATAAAGAAGGAGCAATACCAACCAAGGGGGAAAACTGTAGATAATTATTTATTTTACATGAAGATTTATTTTTTCAATAAGTATTTTATAATAAATATAATATTTAATAAATATTTTAGTTATTAATCATATGTGGAAAATTGTTTTCATTTATTTTATTTAATGCAATATAATTTTCAATAATTATTTTTCAATTAATATATTAAATAATTTTATTTTTAAAATATATAATTATCAAAAATGGCTTATTCAATATTAAATATATTATTTAAATGAGAGAGATGTCATTTTCAGGTGATAGAAAACTCTCCTCTCTTTTATAAATTAAAATTTTTTAATTAATATTATTTTTAAAATATATAATTATTAAATATTATTTATTAAATATTAAATATTTATTTAAACGAGAGAGGTGATATTTTTAGGTGAAGCAAACATCACCTCTCTCTTATAGATTAAACTTTTTTTAAATGATATTATTTTTAATATACATATATATATAATGTTTATCAAATATTAAATATTGAAAAAATATTTAGATGAGAGAGGTGGTGTTTCTAGGTAATGGAAACGCCACCTCTCTCTTATAAAATAAAATATTTTTTAATTTATATTATCTTTAAAAAATATAATTTTAAATATTATTTATTAAATATAAAATAGGAAAAAATATTTAAATGAAAACCTGTCTCATAGATTAAATTATTTTTTAATTAATATTATTTTTAAAAAATATATATGATAATGTTTATCAAATATGAAATATTAAAAAATTATTTAAATGAGAGAGGTGGTATTTACCTCTCTCTTATAGATTAATTTTTTTAAATTAATTTTTTTAAATATATATATATATATATAATATATAATAATGTTTATCAAATTTTAAGTATTGAAAAAATTATTTAAATAAGAGAGGTAGCATTTTCATATAATAAAAACACAACCTCTCTCTTATAAATTAAAACCTTTTATTAATTATATTATTTTTAAAATATACAATTATTAAATATTATTTATTAAATATAAAATTATTTAAATGAGAGGGGTGGCATTTTTAGATGATCGAAATGCCAACTCTCCCTTCAAAGTTAAATTTTTTATTAATTAGTTTAATTTTTTAAGAAATTAGAGAGGTGGCGTTTCTTCTATGATGAAATGTCACCGTTGTGATTTTTAATTATTTTTAAAAATTGGGAATAGTTTTTAATTCTTGTTGAAATTTTCAAACCTAATCTTCTTGTTTAGTTGTTCTCTCCATCCAATTGCTTGCTCTTTTCTCTTGAAACCTATGAGTTATTTATTCTCTAATTGCCAAAGTTGCTTTCGTTGTCTTCTCTAACTAAAGTTGCTTATATAAGTACACTAATAACAAGTTTCTATTTTTCATTTTTATTACCTCTTATCTACCTATCCATATATATATATATATATATATTTATATGGATCTTCATGATTTTTCTTTTATTTCTCTTTAGTTGATAATTTTTCTTTTCACTATTGAAGAGTTTGTTCTTTTAATTTGCTAACAGGCATATCCATTGGTGAAATAATTCTTTGAGTATAAAACTTTATTTAGATATAGGAAATAGATAGTGAGATCTTCAATATTCGTGTTTTCAATAATAAATAACTTGGTTTTGTCAAGTTTTAGACTTTCAAGAAGGTAATGATGATTGATAAGTGATTATTTTATAGCTAAATAGGTATGGATTTTAGTTTAAATTTGATTATATTTATTAAGATTTCATATTTATTTAATTAATATTTATATATTCTTCCCTCATCATTTAATTATAAAATAAAAAGAAATTTTAATATAAAATCTACTCATATTTTTTTATTTTTTTATTTTGCATAGAAGAAGAATAAACTAAATAGAAGGAAAAAAGAAAAAGAGAAATATATATATATATATATATATATATAGAAGAAGAAGAAGAAGAATGAAGTAATTCGAATCTCATATATATTATATATATACAAATTGATGAAGAAATCCTCGAGGAGATTGTACTGTGCTATTTCAAGGAGAATAAAGAGAGATATGTACGTAAAATAATATATATATATATATATATATATATATTAAAGTCTCATATCAACAAGGAATAAGAGGAGTTTTCACTTTAACTATAAATACGTCCCTCCATCAAAGGGAAAAGAATCCAATCACTTATTTGAGTATTTCAAAATTTTATCTGAAATATTTGGAGCTTGTAGAAGCATTCTGAAGGCTGAAAGTAGATCATTGAAGAGTTTTATAAATCATAATTATTATTTTTCTACTCCTTAATTTTCTCTGTGATTATTTTCATGATTGAGGATTTTAGAACGGTGTTATTTAATTTTATTATATATTTCTAAATTACCCAATTAAAGTAGGGATGTAGCCTAATTGAGGAGCTAGTTTTCTATTTTTTTTGTTTTGACTCTTTGCATTTATATTTATGAACATTTTTGTTTTTTCAATTTTATTTATTTCTCGTATTCTTCATATTGATTTAATGACTGGCTGCCATTTAATCAAATCTATAGGTCATCTTCATGGACTGAGAGGTGAAAAGAGAACCTAGATCTAGAGAAATAGACATAAATAACTAGGCTAGGGATTGTTCTAGAAATTTTCGGTGACTTAAACTATAGCATCACGGTTTAATTAGCTACTTGGGTATTGTGGAAATGAATTCAACGCTAATTAAAAAGGAACTAATAATTCGGGAGAATATTAGAACATTTTAGAAATATTTGTCACTATAATTGATCAAAGTCAACTTAAAGAATAGAAACTAGCAATTAATAGGGTGAATCCTAATTCCTAATGCTTCAAGTAATTGCATTTTTATCATTATCATTTTCTTGATTTATTTTTATTATTTGTATTTTCATCAAATTATCTATTTTATCTATTTTTCTCAAACTATTAATTATCTAAATTAATAAAAGTGCAACTTGTAACATTCGAAAAATTTTAACCCTGATTTATTAACTTAATGAGGGTAGTTAGTGAGCTAATGAGGTGTGTGGCTAGAGGAGATTAACTTAGCATAATTGTTGTGATTTCAGCCCTACAAGTGGGTCCAGATTGATCGCAGACCACCCAGGCAAGGAAAGAGGATGAAAAAGTGAATGATTGTTTTTTGTGCCACATACCGCGGCGCGTGGTTGGTCCGTCGCAGCACATGAAGATGATTTAAACGTAATGAGATCCTCTATGCATGCACAGCGATGGAGGGCAACATGCGCAGTGGCACATGGCCAAAAATTAGATATATCTGATTCGTTTCTGCATGAAAACATAAGAGAGAAAGAGGAGTAAAATAAAGAGCTCAATTTTGGCTTTGCTACGGCATGACATTTAGTCCCATTGTTGATAGATTAAAGCTCCCAAACACCCAAGGTAAGATCATGGTACCTACTTCTTCTTCCTTTCTCTTCCTCATTTATGATTGTTTATGGTAGGGTTTGAGTTAGGAGATAGATTTTTGGTCTATAGGAGTATGGGTTCAATTCCATTAGTTAAAATAAGTTAAATGGGAGTTGTTTAATGTATTGGAATGCCACATTATTGATTTTGGAAGTCATTTGTCCATGGGAGCATTTAATATCCGAAATTGGTATTTATGAGGTAGTTAGGAGAGGTTAATGTGCATTAATGATGGTTTGAGGTGTTATTAATGATAATGTGCATTAATGAAGTCTAATGAGCCCATTGGGTATAAATGGATAGTGATTATGAGTCGGTTAAAATAGTATTTATGGAGTTTTATGTTCAAAAGTTAAGTAATGATGATGTTCTTATGGTTTGGATGAATAGAGGTTTGTTTTGGCACCATTCAAGCTTGTTGAAGCTTTGAGAAGTTGATATAGTGAGGGGTAAACCTTTGGCCTCTCAAAAGTTTGAGGTAACAGGGAAAAACTTAATTTTTATAGTTAAATGTTAATTGTGTTTGTGAAATATGATTTGTGAAATAAATTGATTATGCGTATTGGCAAGTGTGGAATTGTGAAATGATTTTGGAAGGAAAACCTTGATTTTTTCCACCCTTGATGTTTTATGAAATTACTTGTGATTTATTACTATGGGTGAAGAATTGTGATGAAATATGAGTTAGTTATGAGTATATGTGTTATATGAGTTCATGTGTTGAGAAATGATTGTTGAAATGCATATTATGTGTGAAATGTGCATAGCATGATCATTGGCAAGAGTTCACCTAGGGAAAAGAGTAGATTGTTTAAAAATCCACGTGGTATTGGCAGTAACCGTTGGAATCGGGAACTAGCCTTGGCATCGACTGTTAGAATCAGGAGGTAGCCCTTATCCCATGGTTGTTTTAAGGCTGTCCCACTTTGTTCTATGAGGGACTCAAACCTAACTAGTCTCCACCGATTCAAGAGGAGGCTAGATTAGAAGTATGACACCCCATGATTGTTAGTGTTAAGGAAAACCGAATTATATGAGTGAGTGAGTTAACCCTAGCACGGTAGCTCCTCATAAGTGAAAGGCTGGGTTAGTCCATGAAGGACGTAGCCACGTGATAGCCATTGGTTTCGTGTCGGAGGTAACAGGAGGATATAAAGTTAGCATATGATTATGCATGTAAGTCCGGCCACATGGTTGTTAGTTTTGTGGTTCGACATGTGTTAAGGGTGCGTGGTTGATATTTTTGGCGACCCTGAGTTATGTTTTTAAAAATAACATGATATGGTGTTTTGTGGCAAGCCCAATCATATGGTTGTTAGTTTTGTGAACCGTGGTTTAGTGCTATGTGAAATATGTGTTTATGTGTCTAATTGTGTCTGTTTACAATTAATATGTAACTGTAACGGTTAAGTAAAACTTGGTTACTGAGTAGTTGTACTCACCTATTAATTCTTAATATTTTCAGGACCTAGCTCATCAAATTTGAGTCAGGAAAAACATACTAAGGCTTAGGATTGGTGGAGTCAATCCTCTATATGTCTCTCTTTAGTTGTTTTCATGTGTATTTGTTAATATATTTGCCAACTAGGAACAATTGTCATGATTTGTACACTACTTGCATGATTTTGTAATTAACTAGTGTATTTTGTGTCCTGGGTTAGAAAGTTTTGTTTATGAATCTGTGGATAGAGCCAAAATACTTGTGCAAGTAGGAACATAAGTATTTTTGAGAAATATAAATGAGATGGTTGATTTTGTGCAACTTTTCCTCCCCCTTTATGTTTTGTAAAAACTGGGGTTGAGTGATAACTTTGTGAAATAAGTATGTTTGACTATGTATGGTGTGTTGCACACATCCGCAAAAGTCCATTAAGTGTGATTGGAGGGTTGGTATAGACTATTAGCATGTGTGATTGAGTTGAGACACCTCATTTAGGAGATTTTGTGATAATTTGTCAAAATGGGTTTTGGTATCCAATTTTTTTTATAGAAAATGAGTTTAAATGAGAAACCTGTGCCATTAGCTAGAGCTAGGAGAAAGTATACACCAAAACCACCTCAATCAGACATCAGATGGAGATTTAAGATGCGTTAGAAGTTTACTCCTTGTACTGTCAAATGATAGCACTGATCTATCAAAATTCATGCAATGCACTGTGGTGTATGGCACAGAGAAGATACGCCATGGCCCACAAGTCATAAGCCACGACACACGTGTCATTTTTTGCATAGAAATAGTTTTTGAGTTTTAAAACTCATTATTTGGGTCCTAATTGATTTTCAAGCTTCCACTTTGTTTTTAAAACTCTAATTTGGAGTCCTTAAATTATGTTTAAGATTTGAAATGGCAAATTGAGATTCCTGTAAAATAATTTTTGAAAAATTCTTTTTTTAAAACCTCGAATTACTTTAATTTGGAGTTAATTGTGGTTAACCTCAGGGAGGTTACACAACTTCCTTGTGGGTTCGACACCTGAAATACTTTGGGTAATTTATTACTGTGATCTCGTACACTTACGAGAGTGATTAATGATGATCTCTATTAATCATTGAGGAAGAAACTTGTTTCTAATTTAAAATATGCTCACTTTTTTAATATGTATCTGCTCAACATTGAAGGACAGTCAAAACTTGTATAGCCGGATGATAGCTTGTCTTTTCTTCATAGTTTGCATAAATTGTTTTAGTTATTTTATACTTAATCTCTATTAAACATTAGTCATAATTTTTTTTCAATTTTATTGTTTATTTATTTTTGTTAATTTATATTTTTTTATCCTTTATTTTGTTAATTTTATAGCGTTTTGTAGATGTCAAGAAACTAAACTTTTAAACACCACTAAAGCCCATTTATATAATAGTGGGTCTTCCGCTACTTGTACAAGCCCCGCACGCTAGCCAAGTTTCTACTAATTATATTTGGTCTTTCTTAAGGAAATTAAATCTTTCATATAAGACATTACTTTTCATATGGAAATTGATACACCAAGCAATTCCCATATATAGGTTTTGTATATAAGACATTAATTTTCATGGATGGAAATTGATACACCAAGCAATTCCCATATATAGGTGTTGTATATAAGACATTACTTTTCATATGGATGGAAATTGATACACCTAGCAATTCCCATATATAGGCGTTGTACTTTGCACTCACCTATGTAATAACATCTTATGCAGCTCTTTTGGTTATGAATGTATGGAATATTCTATTAATCACATTTTCTGTGATTATCCTTTTAGCAGAGCCATTTGGCTTGTCTCTTTGTCTATTAACTCTTCAATAATCTATGATCAAGGCTTCGTTAATTAGATTTTGGATACCTCTGGTGAGCTTTTAGGCAAGGGAAGCAGAAAATTTTAGAAGCTATTTTTGCGCTTCTGCATCTAATCTGGCATAAACAGAATGTTGTTTCATATAATGGTCTAAAATTCACTCATCTATAGGTTATTAAAGAGTTTCAAGCAAGGCCGTGTGCAGATATTTTGAGGACTAAAATTATTTATAAAGCCTAGCATGTGTAATTGTCCCTTCAAAAAAAAATCCACTCATCGTTTTTTAGCAAATTATATATTAAGATTTAATAATATAGTGACTCTAATAAAATACTAAATTAATTCAATAGTTAAATGAAATTAGTATTGACAAAGTGCTCCTACCCCATTTCATATATTAAGATAGAATATTGACACTAATATGGGATGGCAATGCATTTTTAACAAAAAAGATATAATTAAGATTAATAATACCAATGATTAGTGTGAAAAACTAATAATAATTATATAAATTATGAACAAGATTTTAATTAGTTTAAATATGCCGTGTTAATGGTCTAAAACTATACAAGGTCTTGATACTAATATCTGCCAATGTTTAAGCTTTAGAGTATGAAAAGGAAAAAACAAAAAAGTGAGACTGTGAGATAAATTTAAAGCAAGCTAATATAATACAAATTAATGTATTATGGATTTGACCCTTCTTTTGTTACGTAGATAATGAACTTAGCTTAATAATTAATATTATACTTTGAATGGTTGGAACTTTTTAACAGGAAGAACAATCAATACTTTTTATTCTTTTTCATCTATAATTAAAATATATAATAATACAAATATCAATTACACATATATATAATAGGGGTATTAATATTTTTTTTTTTGAAGGCCTAAGGCAATTGTCTTACTTGCTTTGTGGCTTCCACGGCCCTGGTTTCAAGGTCAACTGAACTTTCTTATTACTTCAATTTGCCTCTAGGATGTTAGCATATCTATATTAAGACTTGGGAGCATGAAAATTTGAAGGATTTCTTCCTCAGAATCCCATGCAAGCAGATTTTTCAATCTTATAAGGAAATGGATTTAATGGCTACGAGCTTTGGAATAAAGTTCGAATCACAAGTTCAACTAACACAAATCCAACTCTGTCCGCAATGCATACCTCCGTTGCATTCTGTATTGGATGGTACAGTAATTACAATTCATTCAAGATCAAGTCATAGGTTCTCATTGGCTAAGAATTGAATGCTTCAAATTTTTTTATTTTTCTTCTATTCAAAACAGAAGTGCGAAAATATGCTCTCAACATATATTTAGCTTTTACTCAAAGTGTTTGATCAACCTTATGTTGCCATTCGTCATGAGCATTGACCACCGGACTCTTTTTTCTTTTATCCATCCACTTTAGTAAACTTTAGTTTGTAATTTTCTATTTACCTTATTGATTAATATATTCATTTTTTATTTAAAAGAAAAGAAAACTTTTGGGACTATTTCCATCGACAACATAGGAAAACCTTCCTACAAGTACGTGCTCTCTCTTTTTTTTTTTTCCCTTCTTCTTTATCTTCACTTCATCTTTTTTCATTTTTGCCGTTAGTTCCCTAGTCTTAAAATTTCATGTATGAGCATCTCTTTTTTATTTTTATTCTTCCAACTGTTTATCTATATTTTTTTCATATGATCATGATATCATTGTAAATTGGTTTTAATTTGCCTCTCAAGAATGCTTAATGGCCAACCGCAGCATGCATGCACCCTGTTATCTTTTTTTTTTAATTGATTCTTTGAACTTATTTTTTTTTACATGTAAATGTAAACATCATTTTTATTTATATTCATACAAATATTTATTTGCATATTTTTCAAACAAATTTAATTTTTTTTCCTTTTAAAAAATAGGTAATCACCTCTCCCAAAAAAATCAACAATTATTTTAAAACTCCAAAAAGATAAGAAAATTAATTCAAACTTCTATATAATATTTCAATACATTAATTTAATTATAATATGTACTATTAAATCGGGGACGAGTTTAAATATTTTTGAGTGGGGGGCTAAATTGCAAAGGAATATATAAAATGGGGGCTGCAGTCTATCATGAACTTTTTTCACAAGCAAAAAAAATAATTTTAAATTCAAAGAGCCTTTAATGAATGGCATGATTGTCCCCTTACTGTATTGAACCGTGAAGTAGTGACTGAGAGGTTTCTCTAATATTAATATCTAGTATTAACTTGTAATCTATTCAATTTAGTAAATCAAATTATAAATATTTAATAAATTTACAAATATACATCCAGACAACATTTATATTTATACCACGCAAAATTCAGTTATCTTCGTGAAGGGACTTCCAACTTCAATAAGTTAACCATGAAAATTAGAGGCATTTTTACCTCAAAATATAATATCGCTTAGATCCTTCAAGCTTAAGGAAAGTTTTCAGATTCTATTAAGCTTTTTCTGCAATTTTCTTCCTTTTGAGGACCTTGTATGCAATTTTCTCCACACACAAAAAATCACAGGAATGCTTAGTGAAGGAAAAGAAAACAAATTCATGACCAATTAGCATTAGGAATTTAGGATCATAGGCATTAACTTTCTTAGAGAGCCCCATTTGTCATTTTCCCTTGCGGGGAGTTGGTGAGCCTTTGTCCCACGTGTCTCTCGAGGCTCGATTTGAAACGTGGGCACGTGGCAATTGTAGCTGTTGCAAGTCACACGTGTGAAGACTTTGCTACGTGGTGGATTCAGATGGCAACAGTGCTTTTCCCGAGAAATTCTTGCCCCCGCCCTCTTGTATCTACACAGAAATATCTAAGGAGAATGATAGGTAAGAATCTCATAAAAATATTATCGTTAAATTAAAACTTTTTAATATTAATATTTCTAAATTTTAGTATTTTTTTATCATGTTTTAGTACTAAGATGTTAATATTTTTATAAAATTCTTACTTATTATTCTCCCAAAATATTTATATTGTTATGGTTGTTCATAACACAGAAAAACTTTTACCCTTATTCATAAGTTATATTATTAAATTTTTGTAACAGGTCTCTCATTTCCCCACATTGAATATTAATAAGAAAATGTATATTATTAAAATATATATTTTTATAAGAATAAAATTATAAATTTATTAACTTTGTAGAAGTTTTAATTTTTTTTTAGTTTCAATTAAATACATTGAAGGTGACTTATAAATAAGATTAGAAAAAATAATTCTCATATATCAATAATTTGTATTAAAAATTTAACTTAAAATAAAAATAAATTAAACAGAAACCTATTTTTTTAGAAGTATCATGTACATCATACGCACTAAACAATTTAAATGAAGGCCATGTATAATTATATATAATTTCATTTGATGTAGAAAAACAATGAAGGCCATTATTTATCTACTCTCTCCTTTTAAAATATAAGCAGTTTAAAAAAAATTATACCAAAGAGTCCTCATTATCATATAAACATATATTGCTTTTTCTTTTTATCTTTACATTTAATTACCAAAACTCTTCATAATAAGTAAAAGAGATAACTTTTGCAAGGAATTAGGTTGATATATAAATGTAAGGGATATGCTAAATTACTTATATTTTAAATCAAGATTAGGAAAAATATTTTATATTTTAGACAGGAGGGGATAACATCTAACGTATTATTTTATTTGTAGAGTTTATTATATAATTTTATTTTTTTATTAATTAATTAGCATATATAAATGGTAAGATACTTGTGTGGTGTACCAACTTTTTTGGCGCAACAACCCCTTGCCTTGCCTATATATATAAATAATCAAACTCTCAATCCAAAAACGAAGCATAGAGGGGAAAAACATGGCACACTTCCAGAACCAATACGGTGCAGTTCCAGTAAGCCATGATCCAATTCAGAAGGAAATGAATGCCGCCGGCAATACCACCGGCATCGGCGGCACCACACATGTTGCAGCGGCTGATGACACCACTGGACCAGCGATGATTGATACGGCCGCCACAACTGCCACCGCAACCGATGAAAACGTAACTACAAACAGCGATGGTACTCTTGGAAGTGAGAAGGAATATCAGCAGAAGAAAGGAATAATGGAGAAGATCAAGGAGAAGCTTCCAGGAAAACACCACCACAACAAGTAGTCATAGCAAAATTCAGTATAATTTATGTATGAAGTTGATGTATTATGTTTAATTTGGATTGTATGTTTTGCTATTTTGTCGAAGAATGATTACTTTTTTTTTTTTGGTAATCAATGGATTTTCTCTATGTAATTTTGAGATAATTAAATGTCTCTTTTTCTACAAAAGCACGAGTCAGATTATTCACTCTTACATGCCTAGATCAAAATTGGAATGTGGTGTGCACTGTCTTCCATAATAGTTTAAAATGGCAATAAATTCATTTCTTAAACTATAAGTTAAAGAGTATTAGGATTTTTAAAAAAATTTTGAATTAATTTTAACAGTTAAGTGATCAAAAACTTATAGAAAATAATAAAAAATTATAAATAATCAACATCGATTGAATTCTCTAAATAATAATAAATATCAAGAAACAAGTATTATTATTTTCCTCTATGAAAGGCCAAAATATTGTTTAATTAATTATTTTGACCAGCTACAAGGTGATTATTGAATCATCGTTGCTACAAACACAGGTAAGTAACTAAAAATATTATATTTATTTTGATAATATCTTATTAAAATATATATTAATATATAATATATAATAATTAAAATATTATTATTTACAAATATTCACACACAATTTAAAAGTTAACTTTTGAGATTTATAATTTATCAAAACATTAAAACTTAACTAGTGAATTTGTAATTTAAAAGTGAATTCAATTTTTTTTTTCAAGCAATAATAGTTAAGTTGTTAACAGGGAGATTTTATAGAAAAGACTTTTTTGGAAAAGACCTTTTTGGAAGGAAAATTATGTTCAGAGATCAAGACAAATTGAAGGACCAGATGTTTGCATGAATGAACCAAAATACCCTTGTGTTTATAACCTTACACCCAAAGCTTATATCGCTGCACTTAAAGCCTATAACATTACACCCAAGGCCTATATGTACTCTTGCATTCCAAGCTTATATACTTGCACCTCAAGCTTATCACTATGCACTTTACACCCAAAGCTTATAACCTTGCACCCAACCACTATAAAAAAAAAGGTATTTTGTAGTGGTTCTAGTAGTACTTTAGTAGCAGTTCAAACTACTACTAATGACACTCATAATGGTTTGGCAAACTGTTGTTATATAAAGCATCACGATATATATAATAGCAATTCTAGAAACCACCACCACAATAGTCAAAAATACTACAATTCTTTTAATAGTTCAAAGAACTGTCATGATCAAATGGAAATGAAATCTCTCCCTAACAAGTTTGAAATTTTTTGGCATGAACATGGTAACAGTTTATGAAATTGCTAGGACATGTGAAATTTCAATCACATCAAAAGGATCATAATGCAAGTCAAGTAAAACCTTTATCACATCCAAACAATTTTGACATGTAAAATTTCCAACACAAGAGCAAGATGTAAAAGATGATGTAGAAGGGTGTCATTATGAGAATGCAATGCAAGTGCATTAAGATCAAGATTATCCTCAACAATGTCAACGGCATTTAATTCTAAAAGTGAATAATCCTCATATGGATGTTTTATTGCCTCATGCACGTGCACGTGCTGTGTGTTAAAGTAAGCCTCATTATCACCACATTTCAAGATGAGTATTCCTTCTTCCTTGTTAATAATAGTTAATGGCCTCCTAAGAATAAGAGGACCATCACCATTACTATCCTTAACCATATCAAGCACATAGAAGTCAACAAGAAATACTAAATCCTTCCCTTTCACTAGCAAATCCTCAACAATTCCTAGTAATCTCCTTAAAGATCTATCCACAAGTTGAACCAATACATTAGTTTTATGCAAACAATCAAGATGTATAGAATCATAAATGGACAAAGGCATCACATTAATTGCAGTCCCTAAATCAACTAAAGATTGAGAAAAAGTAAAATTACCAATTTAACAAGGGATTGTGAATGAATCCTCACACTTGATTGGAAGTTTAAGCTTCAAGATTGCACTCACAATTAAAAGCATTTACACCCTAGCATTTGGCTTGAACTTTCTTTTGTTGGTGCAACACTCTTTAAAGAATTTTGCATATTTTGAAAATCTCCTTATAATATCTAAGAGAGGCACATTCACATGGATTTTGTTGTAGAAATGAAGTAAGTCCTTGTCTTGGTTATCTTTTGGTAGAGGAGCCACTTGAGCTTGTGGAAAAAAAAGCTTTTTAAAGATTTCATCTTTATCTGGCTTCCCTTCCTTATAGGCCTAGACCTTCCCTTGAGAATTAGGCAAATATGACATCATAGAAACATCACTCTTAGCCTTTCCTTTACAAGTGGCCAAAGCATTCAAATCATTTAGAGGCAAAGAAGACTCACCATCAAGTGCAAAATTTTCTTGGAACCCTACGGCCTCTTACTCCACTTCAACTTCTTGATCTAAGGAAGAGTGGAAGCTTGAGCATTAGTCATACTAACTTGATTTGCAAAGTGCAATGTCCTTCCTAACATTATTAAATTGTAACACACTTATAACATCAATAGGTAATTAGAAGTCCACAGCCTTCTAAATTACCATAAACCATCCATGTTTAAAATATAAAGCAAAAGATTTCTTTGAAATAGTTAGGATCCCAAAATCTTTTGAAAACCATCTAAAACCATTTAAAATATAGATTTACGCACAATGAAAGCATTTAGGAATGCATAAATACTATATACCTTCAAACAGGAGTAAAACAATCAATTTTACCAAACTGAACCATATGTCATGGCATGTGACACATACGCCACGACATGTGCACCATGCGCCGTAATGTACATAGTAGTATTTGTTATCATGACAATTTGACAAATGCAAACTTCTAGCATGCGCCATTTTCACATACGATATACAATTGGAGTGATTCAAGTGCCTACATGTCACTTATTTCATAGTCTAACTAATGATATAGGTTTCATTTTAATCTTATATTTCTTTTGAAATTAGAACACCCGAATGCAAAATGACCGCTTTATGTCATCTTCATTCACTCGAGTGTCCCAAATCAAAACCTTATGTCATTAGCTACTTATAAAGCCTTGACAACATCTAATAGGACATTTAACACCTGATTAAACCAACATATCACCAAGATCACATACATACGCAAATTTGGCTACTAAATCACCCTTTTAGCATAATAGGGCTTTTTTTACACAAGTTTGCACATATACATATATATGGCCAAATTTCTCACACCTATCAATACAAAATACATAGTCATGCATTTGTATTAGTATCCTAGTCCTCTTTATCAAAATTCACCATATATTACACATTTACACTCTCTAGGGCTAAGATATATACATGATCACACAAGTGTATCATAGTATATGTGTGCACTCTTATGACAACTTATATATATATATAACAACATTGGTAATAATTCAAATTCATTACACCAACTTTGAAGAGCTATTAGTAGTCCCACTACTTTTGGCCTGACTTTTTCCCTCTACTACTTTCAATGTTAAAACTTGTAAAATGGTAACCTCGGGGTAAGGTAAATAGCTCAGTAATCAAAATAATTCATAACTATCTATTAACATGAGCAACTATAAATAAGTAAACAACATTTTCACAATTATATATATATATATATATCCATTTTCACAAAACAATTCACTCTTTCTCATGATCATACTATTCATCCAAACCTCCATGCCCTCAACTAAACCTATAAGCTCTTTTGAACCAATCCTGTATATATTAATCCAAGCATAATTTCAATGATAGAAACACCAGGCTAAAAGTATTCTATCTCACTTTCAAACTATAAATTTTCCCTTCTACATGCACAATAGAGGTGTTGTTGACCTTTAACCGCATCCTCACTAGTACTAGAAAGTTGCTAGACTACTCGGATTGTCACATGGAAACAGTCCCAAATAATTGTTGCATTGGATTGCCTCATGACGTTAGCCCAATTATATGAATTTTCTCATCACACTCCTTTACTTAATCTCAAGGCAAACTCCCATCTTTATCATGATCATGCCTTTTTCACACTTATATAGGTTCTAATCATATTCACTCACATATATAAAATAGTTTACTTTCAAAATCACTTTTATAAATAACTTACTTTAGAACTCAAACCCCCTTTAAAGATGAGAAAATTGGGAGAAATATGAATTGGAGAAGTGGTACACGAAAATGCTAAGATAAAAAATGAAGGAATGTATAGGAAAGTAGGCAAGTGATGGTTGTGGTCTTTAACCAATGTCTAAGTGGCCGAAGCTACAATCCAATTTGGAGGGAAATGGTAATAATTCCTATGTGATCTTTCAATCCAATGCAATATGCCACTCTTTAGCTTAACTTGCACCTCCATGAATCCTTCAAATGCATGCCATTTTGCCCTTCTAATGCTATTTGGAATAGATTTGGAATGTTCCTTCATATTTTCTATTAATTCCACCTACGTCACAATTTAATCAAATAATCAATTCATCATATTGTAACATTTATTTAATTAGACTAAGGTAAGACATATTTAATTAGACTTAGGTAATAAAATGACTAAGGGAATATGAATAGAAAAGCCTTACAAGACATAAATGTAGATATGCACATATTTGAACTAAAACCTAAGGCTAAATGAAAATTCCTTAGAAAGACAATTTTAAAATATGTATTTTTGTTAATAACTTTCAACTTAAGATGAATTAATAAAAATTAATTTGACCTATTATCTTAACCTATTAAAAGACATAACTCCAATGTTTAACATCAAAGTTTTGAAAAAGTGCATTTTATGACCAACATACCCCTAATATATGTAACCTCTAGGTTTAGGCAAATATGCACAATGGATGCCATATGAATGCATATAGGTATGTAAAATGATCCAAATAAGCTAAGAAATGTGTATAAGTAATGAATCTTATTATTGGCCACTTTGCTTAAAATTGCTGGCATAGAAGGGTTGTAGGAAATATTGTCACCTCCAACAATAAACATGACACGAGGAAGAATGGGATTTATAAAAATTAAATTTGAGATACCAAATTGATAAATGAGACAAATTTAATAGATTAAAGTTTTATTATCCTATCATTAACCATATTGTTTAATTTTATTGCATTTTATAAATTTTAAATCATATATTGATATGTTAATATTTTTATTTTTTATAAAGTGAAATTTCTTTTTTGATATGAAATTGAAACACTTAGTCGTGAAAAATAATTTGTAAAAATAAAATTATCATATTAAATTCCTTAAATAGCAAAAGTCATGTGTATTTTCTTCTCCTTTAGTAAGGGGTTGAATATGTCGGGCCTTTTTCAAGCAACCTATAGTTTGACCTATTTGGGACCTAAAGCCTCCTTAAGGGCTTTTTTTATCTAAAAAAGCTAGCTTGAATTAGCAAAGCGTCGCCTACAAGCGTGGCCTATTTAGATATAATAACGGGATAAAGACTATTTTTCGCTTTGAATTTTTTTTTTCAGAAGCGCTATGCATCCAGTATTGATAAGTCGGACAATGTTCTCCTAAACTATTTTTTTGAGCAGCAATTTTATCCTTCCATTAAGAACCGCTCAATTTCATCGTGAAATTTTGAGTATGAATACTCTATAAATATTATAATTAGTATTTTTTTAATCTAGTTGAAAAGTTAAGTAAATGACACTTTACTTTTACTCTTCTCTTCCTATATTAAAAACAAAGCAATATTGGCCTCTCATTAAATATTTGTTAATTTAATTGTTATTTGATTTAAAAATTACAAAAAAAGACTAAAACATTTAATGAACTTAGTCAATATTAATTTTTTTATAAGATCCTTTTATATAATTTATTTGTAATTATTGTTATTATTTACAAATCTTCATTCACAATTTATAAGTTACTTATAAATTTCTTAAAAATTAGTTGAGCGATTAATATTTAAAAGGTAATTTATAAATTTTAGATGAATGTTTAAATATAGTAATATTTAAATTATTAAATATTAAAATATTTAATATTTTAACAAGATCTTATTATAATAAATATTTATTAATTTTTATTTTAACAAGATTTCAAGATGCACAACACTTTTAAAAAAAATATTTAGAGGCAAATTAGCACTTTAAGCCTATAATAATAAGTCATCTCAAATAGCTAACAAGAGCAATATGTTACTATAATGTAGGTAGATCATGATAAAATTAATTGGTTCTTAATAGAAAGATAAAAGTACTCCTTAAAAAATAGTTTAAGAAAAACATTGCCTATTTAATAGTATAGGATTCGTCACATAAAAAATATTGAAAAAAAAATAATCTTTAACTCTATAATAATATATTGGTTAAAAAAAAAACCTTATAATAATATATTTTTGACATAAAAAACCCTATAATAATATTTTAGAGAGTGTGTGTATATATATTATTTGATTATATTTATTTTCATTATGTAAATTACCGTTTTGGTTAGGGTTTTAATTTCATTTTTGCCCTTGCCATCCACTCGCCCTTCGCCTCACTCTCACCCTCACCCTCACCGCGGCGCTTCATCTCCATCTCAGACGTCCTTCAATCTTCGATCAGTCGACCCTCGGTGCCGTGCTCGGGAAGTCGTACTCTCCTCCGTTGCCGATCAGTCGAGCTCAGACTTATCCGTCATCTCTTCGCCCAAACTCGGTTCGTGAAGTCTACCTCTGCTCTCAGTCTTCGGTTTGTGGCTTGGCTCTCCTTCAGACTTTCCGCGAGTGTTCACCGTCGATCGCTTGTCCTCGTCCTCGTCCAGTCGTCCTGCTCGTGCTCAGGTTGGTCCTTCTCAGTTTCCATTTGTACTCGATTATAAACTTGCTACTGACAGTGTTTCGCAAGTGTGCTTGAGGAGTTCCTCTGGGACGTCTCAGTCATGGATTTAGATAATATATGAGAGCTAGGTCTAGTTGTGTTTAAAGATGTTACCACTTACCAGTATCAGTTGTGTTTCATTTTGTCTATATGAGAGGTTTGTCTTTTTGGGTGTTATTAATTTTGTTCTTTTAGGTGAACATGGTGTTATGATTTTCATTTTGGAGACCTAGTTGCCGAGTTCACTGAGTTGATCGCCTGGTCTTATATATTAGAATTTAGAAGTTCTGTGTTCATGATTATCCTAGTTGTTTTATGATTTTCATGGTATATATTTCTAGTGATAAGAAAAAGTTTTCTTATTAAACTTTCACAGGCCTTTTTTTTGAATGTGCAGCAGCAGAGATGAATTTATTACTGTCTACACGTGGATTTTATTAAGATTGTAAAATTGGTTATTTATGGTTTTGATATTGGGTTATGAGACATGTTTTATTTTGGTGATTTTTTTGGTGCCATTTGCGTCATATTGTAATCATTTGTTTTCTTTCAGCTTTGGATTTAGACTTTGGTGATTTATATGGTTGATTGCATATTTTAGTTTGGTTCAGAATGGATAATTGTAATGGTAATTTGAATCCTCGTTGTAGTAACTCTTAATTATGGCTGTAACTCCTTATTCTTGTAATTCCATTCCATGTCTTTGTAATGGAGCCTTTGTTATTGCATTCAAGTTTATCTAGGCTCATGGCTCGGTTCAATAAATGAGATATTCTTTGGTAGAATGGTTCTGATTGTACAATCGTTTAGTTCTGGATTTTTGTTAAATCTCCAGAGAATATTCCCACGGAGTTTATTTTTTCTTTGTACAAGTTTTTCCTTGAATGGTGTGTAATTGGCTATTATAATTCTTTCCTCTTCATTTTGATGACTTGTATGATTTGGATTGTGTTGTTTTGCAATGTAGGATTTGTTGTGTATTGGCATTCTGTTTACTACTCCTTCCGTCCCAAATTATAACACACTTTTAAACAAAATCTTACATATCAATAAACCTCATTAAATACACTTAACAACCTTATCTTTCCAAAACAAAAATATAAACTTCCAAAAATACCCATCATTTAATGTATTGAAAAGAGAAGAGACCAACATTAATTATAGAGAGAGGAAGGGTAATATTGGAATTGATGCATTTAATGAAACCTTAATTTACTCAAAGTGTTTTATATTTTGGGACAGAGAAACTCTTTCAAAAGTGTCCTATAATTTGGGACGGAGGTAGTAATATTTTTATATTATCATCAGTTTTGGAAAATTCTCAAGGTATTTGTGATGTATGATCCTGTAAATGACTTGGCTCAGAGTTGTGTCGAAGTATCTGGGGCAAAAATTAATAGGGTATTATATCAACTATGCATATTTCAAACATTTCAGTGGGGGCAGTGTAGTATAGGTCTGCCTATGTATATGTTACTTGTCATAGTCCCTTGAGCAATACCGCCTATCTATAAGTTTTTCTTTAAAAAAGTAAGTCCACCATTCTCTTCTTTGCCAATTCAACTGCAGCTCAGCCCTGTCATGTGCTGCCATCACTTGTTTATAAAATTTACATATTTATATCACATATTTTATTTTTAGGCCACATTTGAAAGTAAGATACTAACGTTATTTATTAAATAATTTGGGCTTGGAAATGTTTGGTCAGTCCTCAATTCCTCATCAGTTAGGCTGCTGGCCCAATGACAACTCATATGACATTGCTTAGCACATTGATGCTTTAGTTGGTTGAACCCTAAATCCTTCTGTGTTCTGGAAACCAAAAACTTGCAGGAGCGGCCAGGTTTATTCTCTCATCCGTTGCAAAGTAGAAACCAGGGGCGAGAGCCAAAGCAAATAGACAACCATGAGGCCAATTTTGATGAAGGGCCATGAGAGGCCATTGACGTTTCTCAAGTACAATAGGGATGGAGATATGCTTTTCTCTTGTGCTAAGGATCACAACCCCACCGTCTGGTTCGCTGACAATGGTGAACGCTTGGGCACTTATCGCGGACACAACGGTGCTGTTTGGTGCTGTGATATCTCAAGCAAGTTCCTTTGTTCCCTCTGTTGTCTTATATTTTTGGTTGGCTGTTGAGGAAATCCTTTTATAGGTAACAGCGGATTTTATTAACAATATCCATCACTATGCAGGAGATTCTTTGCGGCTTATAACAGGTAGTGCAGATCAGACGGTGAAGCTATGGAATGTTCAAACTGGGGAGCAATTGTTCACATTCAATTTTGATTCTCCTGCTAGGTCTGTGGATTTCGCTGTGGGTGACAAACTTGCTGTTATTACAACTGATCCCTTCATGGAATTGCCTTCTGGAATTCATATCAAACGCATTGCTAGAGACACCAGTGACCGTATGCTCAATCTTTATGTTCTTTGCTTTTATGGGTTGATTTCTTCTCACTGTTGCATCAAAGTATATTTTAGGGTTGTGTTTGAGTGACAAAAGCCTTACTTTTGAGTGTTTACCTATCTGGGGCAAGTCTCCAGGTCTAGTTCTTTCAAGTGGATGTCTGAAGAATCAAATGAGTTTGTTCTGTTTGCTGGACACGTATGGTTGATACTTGGGTGGAAGGTTCTGTGAGCATGATGTTCTATTATCCGTATATTTAAATTTAGTCAAGTGACACATGCTGTTTCCTTACTAGGCTATTATTATAGATAAGAAACAGATTCTTCACTTAGCCTATTGCCTGGAGACTGTTTGTAGCTATTCAATTGTTGAAAGGTCAATGTTATTGTACTCCTTACCCTGCCCTTCTATTGCATCTTGCAAATATCTGAAAATATGCTCTTCCTAGCGTGGTGCTTGTGTTATGTACATTCAATGTATTATGAACTTTTTGTTACCGTTAAATATCATGGTAACATCTGGTAATTAATGATGACCCACTTTTCAGAAATCAGTGAATCTGTACTTGTAATTAAGGGCCCTCATGGAAGAATTAATAGAGCCATTTGGGGACCCCTAAACAAAACTATTATTAGTGCTGGAGAAGATGCAGTGATCCGTTTATGGGATTCTGAGGTTAGTGACCTTGATATTTGTATGGTCATATGGTGATATTGCTGTCTTGTAATCATAGGTAGTATTATCAACACCAGGTTGAATACTGTAGAAGCTTGCAGTTAGATGTTCTTTTCCTTCTCTATTCTATGAGAATACCTGCACCCAAAGTTCTTGCAGTGTTTCTGTTCATCCTCTCTGCTTCTCTCATCATCCTGACTCTTTCATGATCTGGCAGACAGGAAAGCTACTTAAGGAGGTAGACAAGGAAATTGGCCACAAAAAGGCGATAACATCACTTGCAAAATCTGCAGATGGTTCCCACTTCCTGACTGGCTCCCTTGATAAATCGGCCAAGGTATTGAAATATTCATTCCTTATCTGTTTCTGTTACAACAACAACAACAACAACAAGCCTTTATCCCACTAGGTGGGGTCGGCTACATGGATTGCAAGACGCCATTGTGCTCTATCGTTTATCATCGTTTATCAAACTTATCTGTTTCTGTTAGTGGTAATTTTTTTTAATTAAGGTTTTTATTAAGAACTTGGGATGATATCGGTTAACCTTATTGTTCTTTCCTCCTCTTTTGGCAATTTCTTAGCTTTGGGATACCAGATCATTGTCTCTTATCAAGACATATGTAACAGAACGACCAGTCAATGCAGTAGCCATGTCACCTCTTCTTGATCATGTATGTATTTGTGTTATATTAAATTTTATGGTTATATTTTTGTGTTTTGTGTAATTTTGTTTCTAGTGTATCTGACTGAAGGAGTAAAGTTGGGGTTCAATATTATGTTTATGGCATTGAGCTGGCAACGGATGTAATCAAATTTTTTTATTTCTATATTGCAAACTTATACCCCCGAAATTATACCATTTTCTTGTATATTGCTTTTGTTCCCTAACTAACAAAATATATGGACTTCTAAATCTAAATTGTTTTTAACTTGGTAATGTTAGATGAAAATGATCCAGCTACTTTGCTTTCACTATTTAATGCTTTTACTTGGATGGTGCATTTGATCAGTTTGTCTATGGTTTTTTGTTTTCTAGGTGGTGATTGGAGGTGGTCAAGATGCTTCAGCTGTTACTACTACTGATCATCGTGCTGGAAAATTTGAGGCCAAGTTTTTTGATAAGGTTAATTTATTTGTCCCGTTTTTCCTTAGATTTCTCTTTATGATGCGTTGTTTACAAATTGTTCTGCTTGTATATCCCATTTTTTTTTCCTCAATTTAGATTCTTCAAGAAGAAATTGGGGGTGTGAAAGGACATTTTGGACCAATTAACGCACTTGCTTTCAACCCTGATGGAAAGAGGTATTTCCTCTGCTCTCTCCCTCTCCCGTCCTCCTCCCTCCTGTGTGTCATCAATTCATCATAATTTTGTTGTTATAGAGTCTTAATTAAAGTGGCTCTATTGAGTGGCCTTTCAATGGCTGAGATTGTTAATCTTCTGCTACATGATGAATATCATGTAGACAGATATTCTTTAAAATGGAAATATTTGAAAATAGGCAGTTTAACTTTTGTCTCTGATATATCATTATTTCTCAGCATTTGGTAGCAGAGATGAAAATTTACATTATGTTGTTATGCAGAGGGAAAAAATTACCATGTACATGAAATATACGACCTCAAATATAGGTCTAAATAGATTCATTGATGGTATATTGAAAAATGCCAAGGGTTTAGCTTTTGGCTGCTGAATGGTCTATGTTGTTCCATGCTCCGAATTGATTATATTCATGAAGTTGGCATTGCTTTAATTTTTCTAGTGCTAAATTATTTTGTCATTAGTTTGGAAAAAAAAAATGGTTTTATCACTTTCTGATTTAGCTTCTTTTTCCTCGCAAATTAGAAGGGATGCTGAGAACGATGTTGAACATCTTACTTGTCTAAATCATTTATGCGGAGCTCTAGTCATCTGAATTATGTGGTAGAAGATCATGATAGAGCATTCTTTAAATGTGTTTCATCCAAATTAGTAAAAGGCGAAATTTAGGCAGTAAACCGAAAGCTACAAGGTTATTTTAATATAATTATAACGAGTTGGTGGATAAGTTTTTACTGCTAATCTTCATATATAAATGGATCTTCTGAAATGTAAAACCACATGTCATGTTCTTAGTTATTTATGGTTTCAGTTCCTATTTTGCATTTCATTAATTTATTGGGTTGCTACTTACTAGCATCCTTTCCTTTCTCACTGTTCTTAGACAATACTCTCTCCGTTCCTAAATATAGGATGAAGTTTGAAAGTTTTGCTTGGTCCTAAATATAAGACGAAGTTAGAATAATTGATGCTTTTTCCTAATTTTACCCTTGTTTATTTATTGTCATTTGAATTTTTAAACAACAATTTATTATGATCATTAATTACAAAGAACTGTAAAAGTGGAAAGTTACATATATTTTTACAATTTTAAGGCTATAACTAATATTTTTTAATAAACGCAAAGTTTGTCAACTGTCTTATATTAAGGACCTGAGTGATAATATTTTACAATTTTATAGTTACTGTTGAACTATATCTTTTAATATATGCTGAGCTCAACTGTTCAAGCTTATTCTCTCATTGCAGCTTTTCAAGTGGAGGTGAAGATGGTTATGTAAGGTTGCATCATTTTGACCCAGATTACTTCAATATTAAAATATAGGTCTGGAGAGGTTTTTTTTTTTTTTTAAAAAATAGAAATCGGATTAGAGAGGAATTTGACTTGTAATTTTTCGTACTTTATATTTTTGTAGTCTCCAACGTGATTATAAAAGTTATTACGTTGCTTATTTTGTGCATGTTTTATTTATTAAATGATTTGTTAACGTTTGTTGTAAAATTCATCAATTTTGACAAGTCTTGCAGGGATTTATGAGTACTTAGAATAGAATGAAACAGCAAAAAAATGATATTGATTGGTGAATAATTGATAATGAAATTAATTTATTCAAATGGCTAGGACTCATGAGGGCCTGCTTTATGGGTTGGATGAACATTTTTCAATAAAATTGTACATAATTGGGTTAATGAATAAAACATTAGGGGAAAGTTAATCTATAGTCTCTGTTTTTAATTCGTTTAAAACTCAAAGTCTGTTTTTTTAATTTTTTTGGGAATAACATAGCTTTGGGAAAAAAAATAAGTAGAAAGTTGCAACACACTAAGGATTAGTGGCTGAATCTGCGGCAAAGATTTGAAGACATTCAGGGGGAGCCACCGAAAATGTTGTGGTGTCATAAGTGGACAGATGTCCCAACTGTGCTATAATATCGGCACACTGTAAACTTTATTGTAGATGAAGCTAACTTCCAGATTCCAGTCATCATAAATGAGCTCCCTAGTGAGTTAAACAATGCTGAAGGGATGATCACAGCCAGTGTCTTGAAAAACCAGATTCAACGCTTCTATGGAGTCACAGAACAGTTTTACTCCCTTCGGCGTTTTGTAAAATTTATTTCTAACTAACTCATCAAAATCAAGGTGGGTGAGTTAAAATAATAAAATTGTCTTAAAAATAAACTATTTATTTGACATGTGGGAAGAGCTTTTTGGAAAATTGAAATGTTATACTTTTAGAATTTGCTGGAAGGTAGTTTTGAAATTGTACATAAAAAATTATGAAAATCAAGAGAAAGCAACTTATATATGATTTAAAAAACTTTTAAAAAAGTGACTAATAAAAAGAAAAGCAAAGGAATATGTTGTTGAAGTCCTGTTGCCAACAAACTTCCAAACCTTTTTTTTTTTTTTTACTACTTCCAAACCAGTTTGAATCGTCAAAAATTCAGCAATAGAGATCGTACTTGTTTCAAACTTGCGGTTTAATGCCCATAATCCAATAGCCATCTTGATAGCGAATATAGCCCTTCGGGGGTTTGAACCAGCGATTGTTTCTGTTGCTCAATACTTTAGAAAATCATGTTCTTATAATGGACGCTGCTTGAGTGCTCCGTGAGTTGGAACGAGTTAGTATGTAGGATCTGAGTTGCTGAAGGAGATATTTCTTCAAAGAGTCGTTTAAACACGTTCTTCTTAAATTTCAAGAGCCAATGAGAATTAATAAAAATTAAAAAGAATGTTTGAAGGTAAGTAAATTATTTAGGAGTTGATTATTGAACTTAACTTGATATAAATTTCAAGTTAATATTTTTTTAAGAAAATGAAAAAATATTTAATAAATATTATATAAAAAGAGAAAAGATTAAAGGAAATTTGTGTGTGTGTGTGTGTGTGTTATTGCGGTTTGGGGATGTAATTTTTTTTTCTTAGAAAAAAAGAACAAGAAGAGAAGGGTTGAAAGTGCCATGGAACCAACTGGAGTTAATATTAGGAAAAATGACAATTAAGGATCTCTTAAAGATATTAATTCCAATTGAGAACTATAAAATATAGAAATTTCAATTAAGGACTAATGGGATTTAAAAAAATGTAGATGGTCTCAAATGTCCCTGAGAAAAAAATATCAAAACACTCGTGCACAACCCTATTTCTTGCTTTGTTTTGGCATCTCCTTCTTTCTTCTTTTCATTCTCCTTTATTCTCGTTCTTTGTTGTTCCTCAGCATGTCTATATTAGCCCCAGTGTTGTGAACGCATCATGCCAAATTTGGGATTTACTGTGGTTTATCTGTGTCAAAGCTTCATACTTTTTCCTCCTGCTCGGCTTCACCCTTCTTAAAAGTAGTGACTTACCACTGTCGGATAGAAGATTGATTAACAAAACTGAAGAAATTGTTGATGATGAGCACACTATCGAGTGAAAAAGTACACTATAGTGAAGAGACTGTTTAGAACATAAACTTGCAACCTAGGAATGGGGAATGTAGGATTGGCTATTCCAACAAATGAGGAAGAGAAACTCTTCTTAAAAAATAAAAATGACGTCTACTAAACACAAAAGTTGGATCATTCCTTCATTCCTCACCTTCAATAACCTCAATACCAAACATGCTTTAATGGTGAATAGCAAAAAATATTCATAATACAAAATCATTACGATAGATAAAAAACGATCTATGATAGTATTATCAATAAGCTCTGAGTAAGAAATCTGGAGCAAAAATCAACGTAGCACATAGGAGTTGAACTAATACCAAATACTAAATAAAGGGAAATAATAAATAAGTAGAACCAACTAATGCAAATATGATAACCCGTAATGAATTTAGTGTTATTATTTAGCTCCATTCCCATAGGACAAATAAGAGACAAAGTTGATGACAACACAAAATTTTTTGAGTTTTTTAGATTTTGATCCAGTTAGTAAGGAATAGAGTATAGTTAAACTTAAGATTAAGCAAATCAAATACACCTTCAGGTTAAACAATCTATTCCTAAGTGAGGTTTCATGTTTTCATAATATTCGTTAGGCATTTTCCCAAGTCAGATTAATGAATTTCCAAGTAACATTACTGGATCTCAATTTGGACAAGTCACTTTTTCTTAAATAATCTATTCCCAAGTGGGTTTCGTGTTTTTACAATATACGTTAGGCATTTTTTCAAGTTGGTTAGTGGATTCTTAAGTGACGTTCCTGGATCCCAATTTGGATAAGTTACTTTTTCTTAAACAATTTATTCTCAAGTGTGGTTTCGTGTTTTCACAATATATGTTAAGTATTTTCTCAAGTTGGGTTAGTATATTCCCAAGTGATGTTAGTGGATCCCAATTTAACAAGTCAGGTTAGTGAAATTTGACAAGTCACGTTAGTATTCATATTCTTTACTTAAGTTAGTGATTTCTTAAGTGATGTTTGTTGTAACATTCTAAGGTTAATTGGGTTATTAAAGATAAATTAAATAATTAAGAGTTAACTTGAATTAAAAGATAATATATGAATGACTAATAGGTCTATCGAACCCTATTTAGTGTTTAGAATTATACTTTAGATGGTATTGGGCCATATTTGGGCCCAATTAGATAAATTATGTTTGAAAGCTAAATTTTTGGTCTTTGGCTGTAGCTAAAATTCCCTTGGCCATAGCCAAAAACTCGATTTTAAGCCTTCATATTTGTATTTCAACTATAAAAATTAGAGAGTTGAGTGGGAGTTTGAAGGTGAATGAAGAGGGCTCCACTACGATTTGTTGTGGGCATTCAATTGAGTCTATTTGGAGCTTCTAATCACTTGGGTAAATGCTTACAATCTCTTTTCTTCCTTTCTTGTGCATTTTCATCATTGTTTTTGGGTAGTTCTTTGGGAATCTAAAAATGAATTGTGATTTTGCTTAGAATTTTAACTTCAAAGGGATTAATGGGTATTTATTTAAGTTTCTAACCTTTAGGTTTTAATGCTAATAAAGTTTTAGGATTTCAAAGTGAGGTTTGAAGTAAATCCTATGGCTAATTAGTTGAGCTAAGAAGGTTATAATTTATTAATGATATTGATTTGACTAATGAAAGTCTAAGTAAACTAATGAAACCTAAAAATGGATTTGGTTGTGGATAAATGATCACAAGAGAATTTTTGGGTTTAGGCCTTGATTAGAGTTAATTAAAGACAATTAGTCATTAATTACTATTGATATGTTTGATTATAGATTGACCATTGTTGGTGCTATTGAGCTTACTAGAGGCTCTGTTTGATATTTACGGGTACTCTTGGCTAGTAAACCAAGAGTTGAGGTAACTAAAAATTTAAAGATAGTATATCATTGTGTTTGCATTTGCACTTTAAGCATTATTATGGATGGCTTGAAATGAGCTTATGGATGAATATGTTGATTTTTAAACTATTACCTAAATATGAAACATGATTCATTGTGATGAAGTGCTTGGTGATTATATTTATATAAATGTTATTTGATATTTGAAATATGAATTGTGCACTTTGATTGGCTATGGGTTGATTATATAACGAGCCATTATAAATTATAATGTGGTGTGAACTGTTATAAGCATACAAGTTCTAGAATATGATGATAATGAATTATTATGATATGCATGAGTTTAGATTCGCATATGCTGATTGAACTTGCATGATTATAATGGGTGAAAGTTCACCCTAGTATAGTAGAGGGATTATGATAGAAAATCTACGTGGTGTAGCCTCCACTGAGTTTGAGCAAAGTGGTTGGCATACTTCATTACTATATGTGCTTAGTATTATCGATAACCCATGAGTGCGGTATGGGTCAGGCACAACACTCAGTATCACCAATCTTGGATTGGATGGTGTGGGTCGAGTACTTATAATACTCTGAAATTCAAGTAGGGGGAATCCATGGTTTGAGAGTGAGTGTGGAATGCTTTGGCTGGGTGACCTTTCACAATTGGAGAGCAGGGCTAGTCTAGTCACATGGGCTAAACCTATATGAGATAATAGCCCATGGATTCGGTCAAATGATATAAGGAGTGATATAAGGCGGTTACATTTAATCACGTAAATCACATTATAAAAATGCATTGTGAATAATGTTGATTTGCCTTATGTGATGTTAAATGCTTAACTGTTGTGATTGCTACATTTTAATATATTTGATTAAATTATTTGGTTATTAAAATGTTTATCTCACTCCTGTAGTTTAATGTTTACAGGTGAGGATTAAACTAAGGGCAAAGAGGAGGCTTATGAAGCTAGAGACTGAGTAATCAATTGTAATGTCTCTAGTTTTATATTTTATGTGTAATTTGAATACAATACTTGCCAACTAGGAGTCTTTCATATTGACTTATGTTTGTTTGAAGTCTACTTGCATTTGTAGTCTTAATCATTGAATTTAGTCATTTTTAGATTTTCTTAACCATAAAAGGGTCCAAACCTCTAATCTGACCATGGCAGTATGCCAAAATAGTTTGAACAAGTATTTCTTAACAAGTTAAATGAGTTTAACATGTTTTGAGTGGTTATTTAGCTTAAATGTAAATAATTGCATTTTCACCCCTTTATTATGTGCTTTATGGTGGTTGGGTGGTCAACTCTTATATTAAGAGTTGTTTGATAATTGTGATTGATCAAACAAGTGTATTAGGACTTATTGAGTGTGGTTCAAACCCTTGTGTAGGTTAATGGCTTATGGTTTGAGATTTAGACACTTGGTTGATGGTTTAGAGGTAAAAATGTGAAATTATAGTTTCGGATGTCCAAATTCTTCATTTGATGTTGGATTAACATGAAGCCAAAACCATTAGCTAGATTATGAAATTTTTGATGTGTGAGAACTTGAATCACCTCAATTAGATATCCAAATCAAAAGTTATGCACATTGGAAGTTTATGGTTGGGGAGCTATCATAATAGTTGCTGTCATATCTTTGGCTGTGGCCAATACATTTTTGGCTACAGACAAAGGACTTCCTGAGACTATTTGGCTGTAGGCAAGAGAGAATTGGCTACAACTAAAAACTTCACTGGAAGTGTTGGCCGCGGTTTAATATTCTCTAGCAGTAGCCAAGTATCTCTGTTAAGCAAAAATGACCCTTTTTATCTCATTTTGACTTTTTTTCAACTCTAATTATTTTTCATGCTTCCCAAACACTTGTTACTCTAATTTATAATGGTTAAATGACCTTTTAAACTCAATTTTGAGATTTATGATTTATGGGATCCCATTTCAATAGGGTTTTCCTACTTAGCCTTTTTGAGTTTTTATATAGCCAAGGTTGATCTTTTTCTTTCCATAACATCTTTTATTATTAAATTAGTTATAAATATCATGGTAGCTCTATGTTAAATGTAAGTATGTGCTAATTATGTGATTAAGAATTGAAGATTTTACATTTGTATTTTCATACCAAGCTTTGGAACATTTCAAAAGTGAGTTTTATGTTATGATAACATTTACAGTTCAAAGTCTAAAATACTATGAAAAATATTCCCAAGTGAGGTTCTATGCTTTCACTAATTATAGTAGCAATATTCCTATGCTATGTTAGTGACTTCAATAGTCTTAAGTGATGACAGCATTAACACCTGCACATATTTAAACCTAAACTAGACATCAACATTTTATTACACTAATTTCAATACATGTACACCATATTTGCATCTTTTCTTACATAGAAAAATATCCCATCTACCTAAATGGTGTGGTTGTTTATACAAAAAGTCATTCAACAACAAAATGTACAAAATATGTAACCAAACCTATGAGCAAGGCTGTACTTATATAGTGCTTTTTTAAATACAATTGTATTATCAAAGGTCTAGCCATCATTTATAAATAAATCCTTCCATTTTACTGAATTAACTTCAGGGAGTGGTGCAAGAGCATTTTGTGTTGAACATGGCAAAGAAGGTGATATACTTTCAAGCTCTTGCTTAGAGGGAGATCATAGCAGTAACCATGGTAAGAAATCCTTTATCTTGCATTCATAATTACTTACAGGTCAATAAAATGGTGATTAAACTAACTAAAATTACTAATAACTAAGAATAACAACTTACTCCATCAAATAATCCATTACTCCATGTATTTCATTGTCATTTCTCTCAACATTTACATGTGTTGACTCATCATTATACTTTATCAAACATTGTACTTCTCATTGTCAAAGAGATCTATGTATGCGTTTTCATTAAACTTCATTGTAAATTTTAAGTCAGCTGCAATACTTTCAACTCCTATCATTGATGACACCATCTTCAATAGCTCTTCATGATTTATGCTTTCTCTAATCAATTTAGAAATTAATCTCTCACCTTCTTAGGTCATCTTTCCTTGTGAATCTTTTACAAAATGTCCTTCAACGTGAAAAATAACAAAATACTTCTTTTGCTAAAATACTTGTCATACAGAAAATAAACCTAAAACAACTAGAAATAACATACAAATTTATTACTTCACAACTATCATTCTCGTAGTCCCAACCATGACTACAACAATTCAGCATCCATGTTGCATTTTTCAATATTAGCACACTTTTCACCATAAAACAAAAAATTCAGCACCCATATTATATCTTTCTTATTTTTCACTCAATTTTTTTAACACTATCGTTCTTATAATCATTTATTGTGTGTGTCTATATATATAATTTATTAATCATCAATAAAATTTTTTTTTCTTAGTTGTAAAATAAAAATGGTGTAAGATTGCATTTACAAATATATAAAAAAATTTTCATGTGTGCATGACAGATCGGAGATGCAAAAGATAGAGAAAAGGAAATTGCAAATTTTTCTTATGTAAATGATAGAGGAGAAGATATGAAAGAAGCATGCATGTAATTACCTATTGCAAGAAAGGAGAAAATGATGACTCAGATGATGATCCACTCTACTAATTTTTCGCCCATATTTTTCGTGCAAGAGAGCACATGGGAGCAAATTTTTCGCGTCCAAAACAAAAATAGAGAACATGACATAAGCTATTTTGCCATTACCTTTTAGTGTTTAGTGAAGGGGCAATTTTATAAAGTTAGATATGTTTTTTTATCCCAATTAAAGACTAGGTCCTTAATAGGAATTTCAAAATTTTATCGTCCCTAATTGGGATTAATATTGTTAGGGGTCCTTAATTGTCATTTTCCCTTGATATTAAGACACTCAACATTATACCCCTTCACTATGTCCTTCTCATCTTCCATGTCTAGAACCAGTTGCGAGAGAAAATATCCCAAATATTTTTATAGCTAACTTCTTCTGCTTGGTTTTTGAATATTTGATAGTGAAAATTCAGGGCTTGTTATAGTTTTGAATTTGGGATAACTGTAACTAATTTATTTGAGTATAAATATGCTAATAGAGTTAGATTAAGTGTTTAACCAATTTAGATTTGTTCAAATGATTGATTTGGATAATTTGAGGTTAGGTTTTATAACAAAGTGGAGGTTTCAGTGTATAAATTTGAATCTAATGCTTGGATCATGTTTATATAAGTTGGAATTGAGATTTAATCAGTTTAGAATTTATTGTTTAGAATTGAAATTTGAGAATTTTAGATGAACTCAAAGTCATAATTGACTTAATAGTACTAGACTTAACCTCAACTTCTTTAAGGTGATAGAAGTTGGAGGTTTGAGTCTAGGAAAGTTTCAAAAGACCTCTTTGGTAGGGTGAGAAATGACCCAAATACCATCTTGAAAAAAGCTGGCTTTCGCTACTGTGAGATGAGTTAGCCCAGTCCAAAAGACCCTCGGTAGGGTGGGGTGGGGTGAGGACTGTTACATAAAAGGCGTCTTTTATATAACAATCCTCATCCTACCAAGGGTCTTTTGGACTGGGCCAACCCACCTCACGGCATCAGAAGCCAACTTTTTCCTAAGGTGGTATTTGAGTTATTTCTCACCCTACCAAAGAGATCTTTTGGAACCTTCCCAAACTCAAACCTCCAACCTCTACCACCTTAAGGAAATTGAGGCTAAATCTGGTACCATTGAGTCAATTTTGGATATTGAATTTTAAAATTGATTATTGATTAGAATTTTGATAATTGATTATAGGTAGCTCGGAAATACTTGTTAGAAAATGATTGTGAGGGTTGAACCACTTATATAGGTTGGAATTGAGATTTAATCGGTTTATAATTTATCCTTTTGACTTGAATTGGAAGTTAAGAATTTTAGGGGAACCCTAGGTAGTAAAAATCAGGGATATTGATTTTTGGAGTTGATTATTGCTTAGAATTTTGATAATTGATTATACGTAGCTTAGAAATACTTGTTGGATTATAATTTAAAAGAATAATTGAGAATTGGATGATGAATATTGAAGGTGATTATATTCAATATTGAATCTTAATTGGACAAAAATTGGGGGCTCTAATAAATTAAAGTGTATACAAGTATTTTATGATTTTAACATATTAGTTGAGGTTGGAGAATTAGATTTGGAATGTTGAAGAAGGAAATTATACTTAGGGATTTTGATGTTTTTAGAGAAATATGGGTTTAACTGCTATTTTTATGGTTAATAATTAGTTGTTGGAAATATATTGATAGTTAAATGTATTAGCATGTTGTTTGAGTGAGAGGTTGTTGATTTGGGTAAGATGTTGAATTACAGACAAAATGGAATGACTGATGACTATTGAGGATAATGGAGGTTTTATGGCACGGACTGGTTAGGAATTTATAGAATTGGGAGTAAATTTACATAAGAGCCATGGTTGGGAAAAATGAATATTTTTAGAGTATTTTATTGAATTAACATTTCGAATCGTGATACATCGACGTATAATATTATGTATATTTATTGTGATTATTGATGTTGAATCCAAACGCGTGTGTTAAGTATTGTAAATTTGGATAAGAGGTAACAATGGTTTATTCTCTTTATATTGAGAAGTTGTTGTTTTATGTTGATACATATGAACTGCGAAGGAATGATGTGCTCATTGAGATCTCAACATGTTTCTTATTCTAGATTTGAAAATATGAGTTTGAAACTATTTAGCCTGCTTGATTGTTGTTGAATTGTTAGATGTATTAGTTTTATTCCTTTTCTAGCATGTTACTTGTTAATGTGGATGAAATTAGTTGAAAACGTAGGTTTATGATGATAATTTGATACTTTCAAGCGTGTTTGGTTGTTCTAAAAATTTGAACTGATATGGTTTGACATTTTCAAGTATGCTCGTATGTTTTGAATTGTTTTGGGAATATGATGCAATTTGTAAGGAGTATAAGAGAGGATATTGAATTTATGGAGAATGTTATGAGAGATTGATATGATGATTTATTGTTCCACACATGATATGCCTCCACTAAATGCACAGTGGAAGGCAAGACCCTTTCCCCTAGAGCAAGATTATGGGATATAGGGGGCACTTCCTTTTAAGGAGAGGAGTCAAATTCTAAAACAATATGTTTTTGGTTGAGTTTATCCTTAAGCTTGACTTCATTAATTTCTTGTTTGTGAATGAAATAGTGAAATAGTCTTATGAAAATACATATGAATATAAATATATGATTGCGAAAGGATTTTGAAATGATTTGCAAATGTATTTAGACTATTCATTTATTATTGGGACATTAGATTTCATTTCTTACCTCTTACCATTTTTAGGTGAATAAATAAATAAATAAACGCAGCAAGAGAAAGATAATCATTTTTATTTATTAAAAAATATTATTTACTTACCCGATATATCACCCAGTTTCAAGATCCCTTTTTTATAACTGCAATCAAGTTTTCTTTTCTAATAACTGTATCAAACATAATAGAATTTTAATAAATTTTTCATCAGATAGACAAACTCTCTTACTAAAGCAGTACAATTACAATCAACTAAAATAAGTTAGAGTTCATCCTTTATCATCATTTAAGTCTTCAAATTTCTCATATCATTTTAACTCAACAAATTGAATTATTAGAATATAATTCTTTTAGACCGTTTTACAAGCGCCTAATATACATCAAACAAGAATACAGAGGGATATTCAAATTTCACGACAACCTAAACATAAATCTCACACACACAGATGATCGATAGTCAAAGAGGCGAGAGTACTCACACCAGATCAAGATAGGGGAAAGAGGGAGAATAAGTCATGCATCACCAAGATACAACTCGTCTAGAGAAGGAAAAAGAACTCGTGTCACTGGAGCAACTAAAGAAGGAAGAGGAGGAGGAGGAGGCTGACGACTAATCAATGGAAGGAATATAGAGAAGACTGACATTACTATCGAATAATACCAAAATTAATACAAACTAGAGTTTGCAGTAAAGTGCAACCTAAGTCGTCTCCCTAAGAGTCCATAGAGCAACTATTTGAATTATGGTTATGAAAAGGTAAATGATGGGGGGTTTTTTTTATGATGAAATTAATTAAAAAAATCTAAATTAAAATTAGATAAATAACGAAAATTCAACTGAGAAAATTATCAAGCACAAGCAGCGCAATCAATCACAACTCAATCACCTAAACTTAATCTTCCTCGTCCACCAAACAAATCAATTTTATTTACCTTTATTATTCTGATTTTTTTTATATATTTCTCAAATTAACATCAAGAATTAAACAAGAGATTAAGTTATAGATTAATTGAAATCTCCTTTAACCCACAACCTAACAACTGTTCTATGTTAGCTATACCAGAAACAAGCATGGATAATCACCCAAGTTAGGCCAAATTACTCTTATAATGCTATATCAATCGATTATAGCAAGTAAAACCTCAGATAAAATTTATAACTCAAAAATTATGCAATAAAGTTACTCTAATCAGTAATAGTAATTAAAGCATAAAATTTAGAGGTAGAGAGAAGAGAAAATTGGAATAAAGCTAAAATAAAATCTTCCCTGGATATTAAAGACTCTGATTAAAATTTAAGATCATGGTTTGTGATTGATCACACCAAAAAAATTAGCTCTCTATAGAATTAAAAATCAACAATAATAAAATGAAAAATTGAGAAGCCATCACCCAAGAAATTGGAGGAAGGAAAGACGAACGGCAATCGCTGCTCTGTTTCCCTTCTTTCATTTTTTTTCCCAGATCGTGCTTCCTCTGTGTGTCTCCCGTCTATTCATATATATATATATATATATATATATATGAAAAGTGGACCCTCTCCCCTGCGTCTCTCTTTCTTTCTTTTATAATAAAAACTAATAATTTATTAAAAAGATAAAACTACCTTAAGTAACCCTAATTAAAAATTACACTAAATAATCCAAAATAAATTCAAATAAAATTTTAAAGATTTGATTCTTGATTTGATCTCCAAGCATGCCCATATTCTTCTTATCCAAATATTCTTTATCAATATCTTTCAAATTGAATCTAGAAAATCTGCACAAATAAAATAAAATTAAATATCACGTGTGCAAAAATATTAAAGATATCATTTATATTTTAAAATCAAAGATTTAGTTAGTTGAAATTTCAAAACTGAATATTGGCTAATAAAATCAAATACTATCTAATTAAACTCAATTAGCCTCAAATAAATATTTAAAAGTGTAAATTAAAAAGATAAAAATATATAAAATTATCATTTATCAAAGACCAAACAATCGAACTCCACAGTAGCTACGAATGCACCACAACCCACACATCTATGATGACGTTAATGACGATGAACTAAGAAGAAAGAGAGGCCGACGCACAACTAAGGAAAAACACTATATAAGGATTATGGGAGAGGAAGATTCTGATGTACCCACTGTCACCAGTGGCAAGGATTAGTGGTGGAGAAGGAAGAATGGAAGACGAATATCAGTGAATGCTGGAAGCGCACTCTCTCTCTCTTTCGATTTCTTAACGGAAATGAAAATGGGGAAGGGTGAAGAATAAAAAACATATGTATCTCTCTTTTTGAATGGCATTCTAGTAATTTGCCATGCCAAAACAAAATTTTTAAAAATTGCATCTTTCGGCACCAAGGATCGAACAAGGGACTTAAAGGAGTAAACAAGAACTCCCGCTAAATCACCCATTCATCTTGGTTAAAGTTATCCTAAAATTAATAAAATATATTTAAATTATTTATTCAAAATTTTATTTAGTTATTTAAATTTCTTTGTTATTACACTTTCAATGTGATAGTTAAGCATGATGTGATGATGGAATTGTGACAACTGTAATCTTAAGAAGCATGATTATGAGCATGTGTATAAGGATTAAGATATGCAATTAAGTGATTGAATGGTTATGGGATGATGCTAAGTGTTTCTCTCCTCAAGTGCACGGGTTGTAGTAAATAGAGTGAGTAGAATATCGTTCCTACAAAGATTTGTATTAAAAATATGGTCAAACAAAAGACATTGTAAATTCAATTAAGTTGAGCAAATTCAAAGTGTGATTGGTATTTAAAATATAAATTAAATGTGTGAAAAAGTATGAAAACAAAAAAAAGAAATTGATTTAGGATTTTTTGAAAGTAATTAGAATTAGGATTATTTATTCTCCTTTACACTTTAAGAATACTCATTCAACCTCCGATATATTTTACTCTTAATGATGAATTATGTTAGTTAAGAATTATAAATTACGCACAAATACTCTCTCAAGTCTCCAAGTAAGTGTTTACACTAGTACAAAACAGGAAATTTAAACCCCTATATCTACACTGATTATAATGTTTATGATGTAGAAATTAGAGGTGGCAACATTTTCATAAATATTTTTTTTGAGACAATATCTACACCTATTCTAGTCCTATCCGGTGTAGATATGCCTTATATTTTTTTAAAAAAAAATTCTTTTTTTATCATATCTACACCGGTTACTTAGTATAATCAGTGTAAATATATTATAATTTTGTTTTTTATTTTTTTTTATTAACAATCTACACTGGTTACACATATAAGCGGTGTAGATATATTTAATTTGTATTATTTTTTATTTTAAACTTTTACCACATCTACACTAATTGCTCCACGTAATCGGTGTAGATATGTTTTTCTTTTTAATTTCTTTTACCCGTATCTACACCAGGTATTTCTTTTAATCAATGTAGATATGGTTTTATTCAAAACCCTTTTGCTTCCATCTGTTTTCAAAATCTCCTGAAACGCGCCAAGAGACAGCTCTGATCTTCCTCCCACCTCCATCATTCCTTCATCCTTCTTCCATCGTCCTTTTCTATCATTACATTGTCGTCGGTGGCTATAGGTATGCCGAGATCAATCCTCTGTGCTCAAAATCATCAAAACCCCTCTTCCTTCTTTACTCAAGTTCTCTTGCAACTGTTCAAGCTTTCCTGTTTCTTCACCTTCATTTTGTAAGAAAAATTAAGTTCTTGCATGCGTACAAGTAGATATTAAAATAAAGATTCGATCTTGTTTTATGAAATTATTATATCATATCATTTTATTCAAAGCAAGCTGAACATATAGATACAAGATATATCATGATAATTTTCAGAATAACTTTTCCTTTGTAATTTTCTCAGTTCATAAGACAAATGAGTATATATTAATAATTCAATATATCCAAAAGAATATGTATATAATTCAATATATCTAGAAGATATGTTAGAAAAATATATATGATGAAAATGTATCATGCATAACTTTGCTAAAAAAAATATTTGCTTGGAAAAAATATTTTCAACAATCACATTTAAGAAATTAGTATTATCTATTGAGACACAATAACAAGAATTGATATTATTATCAATGAGAGTTAAATTGATGTCATCATTAGGGAAAGTAAAGTTTATGCTACACACTCTCTCTCTCCTTTTCTAAACTAATGTTTTGTCTCATAGGATTTTTCTAGTAAGGTTTTTAACGTGACAGCTTTAATACATATTGCATACTTTTTTTTCCTTCACTAAGTTTTGTTCCATTGGTAGTTTTCTAATATTTATTCATACAACCTCCACTAATTTTATGTTGTACCATAATGTAGAGTAATTTTTTTATTAATGAAATTGCAAGTCTTATATAGGGTTGGAAGCCTATAAACAAAGGTTATGTACCACATGTTTGTAATATCCAAGTGGACGAATATTACTCCTATTTTCTCTTCAATATTATCTTGTGTTCTTCATTTCTTTCACCTCAATATCTTACATTCTTCTTATTTTCACAAAAATGACTTTGGTTTCATCTTATTTCTTTAATTATTCTTTGTCAATCTTTTGTAAACTCAGTGGCCAACGTGGGATCGTGGATTAGCAGGGATATAAAATGTAAAAGTAATAAAAAAAATTTAAGAGCATGTTTAATTTCTATTTTAAAAAAATATTTAAAAATAAAAAATTTTAAAACTTGTTTGGATGAGATTTTTTAACCTAATTATTTCAAAAAAAAAAACATTCTCATTTTTGGTTTTTAAAAACCTAAAAAACACAAACATCTTATGTAACACCCTCAAATTTACAAACCAATTTTTCACAAATTATTAAAACCATTATCATGGTAGAAATTTTTTTTTTATTTTTACCATGATACATCCAAGACATACCACAGGTTTTAAAATATCCCAAAAAAAGCAATTAGAATCATAAGGGACAGACATAATCCTCATGGCATGATATTCAAATCAGATCATAAATCAAGAGGGACAAACATAATCCTCTTGATCATATAAATACTTTTAATAAAAAGGATTAGAGTTTACATGCTTCTCAAAGAAGATATGTCCTAAGTTGGCACAAGATACATTATATAATCCAAAATAAGAGGCAACGTAAAAGATGGTGTCTCATACACCATAGTTACACCTTTGGTGCTTTCTCGGCCAGACTCTCTCCTGTAAAAATATTAACCACGGGGAATGAGACTTAAAAGTCCCAGTAACCAAAAATTAATATGTAATGATGCATGCGGATGTAACTAATCATGCGATTGCCAAGTGGGCACACAAAAATATTTAACCGAACAATATTTCCAAACAAACCGAACAAGTATTTAATTTGCATGACTGCACCTTATATCCTCCTTTCGCCATGCTCGGACGCCAAATCACCCGGCAAAGGTGAGTTAGACCAAGCGACACACCACTCATTGGGTCCAATGAGGGCTTACCACATGGTAATAATTAACCGAACAGAAATTTTCATTAACACCATACATTAAAATACCCTGACAAGTCATGCATCATTCAATATCCAAACAAAAATATATCCGAACAATAATGTCTCATCATGATACATAAAAATAAATTTATAACCCACTTGACAATAATTTCAAACAAGTATATACAGTATTTATTTTCAATAATTCATAATTTTTCCAAACAATAAAACAACACATAACCATTCATAAATACACCCATCACAACACATTAATAATAGTTACCTTGTGTCTTGAATAACAAGTTTTCCTTCACAACTCCTCTTTCACTACTATCTTTGTCAATATAATCTACATAATTATTTCACAACACTATATATTAATTTTTCATTGAAATTAATAAATAACTATAAATTAAAGAGTTAGAAAGTCTTAGATCTAAAATTCATATTAACACTAATTTAAGATTTATGCCTCATTTAACTTCCCAAATTTTTCTCTAAAATTCTCGTACCCTAATAAACTATTTTTAAGCCTCACATCATTTCTAGTATCACAACTTCATCCATCTATATTCTAAAAATTCGTTCAAAAATAAATTAAAAATTTTAAAATTATCTTGAAGCCTCAAATTACCTTTCTGTAACCTCAAAAATACCTATTCATACTTAAATAACTATTCAATAATTAGAGGTTCATCCCTACATCTCAGATTCAATATAATTTCAACAATATAGATCTAGATTTTAACTCAAAAATTCTTAAACATGAGTTTCAACCTCAAAAAAATATTCTATGATATTTATTATATTCCTTAATTCATCATATCATTAGATTAACTATCCTATAAAAAAATCCTAATCAAAATATTTGTTCTATCCTACAAAATAATCATATCACTAGAAAGCTAATATTATTTAGAAAATAACTATAAAATTAATTTTGTAATTAAATAAATTTTTAAATGCTAATCTAAATAGGAAAGTTAGAACATACCTGAAGAAAAAAAAAATAATCCCCCCTTGCGAGAAAACGTCGAGCAACGTGAGAGGAAAAGAGAAAAATAATATAAAAATGGGATTGTGGGTCCCAAAATTATATTATTAAAAAAAAATATAGGTCTAAATTTAATTATTCAAACCTTTGGGCCATTACTTGTAATTTTTTCTAAATTATATCTTGGGTCCTTAGCTGCAATTTTCACAAATTACAAACTTTTTCATTTGCTTCTGCTTTCTGCTCCTTACGCATGCGCCTCCTCTTTTTATATGTGAGGAGGCGCCTCACCTTCCCTCATCTAAACGATGTAGGACTTCCACAGTACCTCTTTTTTTTTTTACTTTCTTTTTTTTACTCACACACACACACATATTTTTTTTTATATTCTAAATCTTAAAATTATATCTTAATAAAATATTTCTTATATAATTTTTAAACCTAAGTTTTAAATTCATAATTAAATTTCTAACCATATTATTATTTCTAAATAATCTCAAATAATCTAAATTCCTATTATTATCATCATTTTTTAATAAAAATTTAAATTTCACAACAATATTTTTTTTATCTAAAAAAAATAAGGATGTTACATCTTAGAACTATTTTTATTTTATTTTTCATGTTTTGAAAATATATTATATTTGATTATCGAAAACTATAGTTACCTTAGCATATAATTATCAAAAGCCATTATTATTAATCACTGGTAACCATGATTATCAACTGAGTAAAACTGTTTTTAAATTAATATAACAAAACAGATTTTCTTTTTATTTAAAAAAATGTAAAAATTGTATTACAAAACAAATTTTAAAAACAAAATGTGAGAAAAGAAACCAAACAAGCTCCAAAATATTGTTATTTTCATAAAAGTAATATAAATTTATACATCTAAAACAATAATAGTAATTTTAAGTTTAATATATTCAGAATTTAAAATCTATTTAGGCTTATGTGTAACATATCAAATGCTTAAATTTTTTTAAAAATTCAAATCAGTTTCATTTTGGATATAGTGGATTTAAAATTATTGAGATATATCAACTGCAAGTTTTAAAAAATTACAATACTTACAATTTTTTTTTTTTTAATTTGAGAGAGGACATTTGCCCACTCTCAACAATATGCAGGCCGGCCACTGATTAAATTTAATCCATTCTCTTTACTTATTCTTTGTTAATCATAATACCTTTTTTCTTTTCTAAGGAAAATTTGAATCTAAGTTTTTATCATAATCCTCTTGCGAATTGAGCTAATTAACCACAAGTTTTTATATATGTTTATTAATGTTGGGGTAATTGACACCCCCAACTTGTATTGCTTTTAATTTATTTCAAAGAATTTCTTCTGGCAAAAAATGTTAATATTATTTCAAAATTAATTAATTATTTTTAAAATAAAAACATGATAAAATATTTTTATTAATTAATTAACCCGTTCCTCCTTGAATTCTTCTCATATTCAATATTTCTATACTATACATTACTCAAAACTTATTTAAGATATAGAATATAGTTTTGAAAACAAAAAAGTAATATATATGTGCTTGATCAATATGCAATTAAAAGTATCTATAATAAGTTGAACAAGCGGTAGTATTAGTATAATAATTAATAACTACTTTATGACAAAGTTTTTTAACTTCAAATTCATGTAAATGCCAAAAAAAACTTTCAAAAATAGCATGTCATATATATATAATATATATAAAGAATTAGAAGAGTTTAGCTTAATTGGTAAGGAAGTTGTACTTTTTTAGTTAAAAGTTTTGAGTTCAAGCTTTAAAAATATAATAACATTTGTGGTAAAAACTTTCACCCAAAAAAGTTCTAATATGAACCTCCCATGAAAATCTCCTTAACTTGATGTGTGGCAAACCCAAGATATAAGGTGTGTGAGGATCTAAATTAGTCTAGGTCTCGTTTAAATCTTCTCAGCTTAATGTGTGACAGTCCTAAAATACTGGGTGTGTTAGGAAAACAAAATCAAAAGCCAAAAAGACATATTATTAAGCCAATAAAAAAGGATGAGAGCATAGGGCATAAAGATTTGCTGTCAAACACGTGGCAAGACATAAAGAGGTTGTTGGTGAAAAACTGAAGCTCCATCCTCTCCTTGTCCACATTTGGACTGCAATTAGGTGTTCCTCGTTGGGAAACAGAAGATTGCGACATTAAGATAATGTGCTTTACTCATTGTTGGGTCCCCTTTTAATTGCTTTGAGGTTTCATTTGTCCTTCTCAGGGACCCATTTTATGATCAACTTGGCTTGTTTCCATTACCTTTCTTCTCCATTTCCTCTCCACTACTCTAAAATAAAATTTAAACCAGATTAAATTTAAATGATTTAGATTTAAAATTTTTATTTTTTATTTGTATTTATATTTTATACTTATAATTTTTGAATCCTTCAAATTAGATTTGAATTGTTTTGATTGGTAATAAAATGTATTTATTAAAAATTTTAATTTTAAATTTAATAAATATAAAATATAAATACAAATAAAAAATAAAAATTTTAAATTTGGACCATCCACATTTAATTTGTACCAAATATGGACAGTTCAAATTTTAGAGACAAGCCAACTTCCTTTATGATAAGCATAACTATCCTTTTATTTACTTTTTTAATAATTGATCGATCCCATTTTTCATTTCTTCTGAATTAGATGTATTATTGAGCCTTATTTAAAATAATTCTCATAATTTTTTTTCACACTTACTTGAAGTAGAGAGTTCATGCTTGAGGTGCCTCCATTGTACTATGAAAGTTGCTGTTATATAAGTGAAAGGTAAATATGATTTTCCTTAAAAAAAACATTCTCAAGAGCATTGTACTATGAAACTAGTTTTGCGCTATATTGAAGTGTGATGCAAATAATAGCATAGACATGCAAGCAATGATACTAAAACAAACCACAAATTAAAGCAGGGACGTAACAGAGGAGGCAATTGTCCCCTTAAAAACTCAATTATCCCGTACTCTATTTAAAATTATCAAGTATGCATACTTAAAAATATTCTTTATTCTTATATTTATTATAAAAATAAATTTATGATACAAATGAAACTAATATATATTTTTAAACTTTTCATATAATTTATTTATATATTAATTTACTTAATATTTAGAATTATATTTTCTTCAAAAATATCAAAATTTACATTTAGCTTAAATAGTGCCTCCTCTGACAAATTTTTCTGGGTCCATCACTGAATTAAAGAAGGAGTATATTACAGAAAGCACAAATGATATTCATGATAACATAGAAGTGAGTATAGTTACTTCCAAAAATCAATAACCAACCAAAAGAATGAAGGAAAAAAAAAATAAAAAATAAATCTTCATATTTAGGGCTTGTTTGGCTTCTATTTTTAAAAACTCTTTTCCATTTATAAAGATAAAAAAACTAAAAAAACTCATTTGAATAATTGTTTTGAATTTAATTGTTTTCATAATGTTTTCATTTTTATTTTTAAAAACAAAAAATTGAAAACATCTCAAAATTGCTTTTTTTTTTTTCTCAAAACACACTGCATTTAATTATTGAAAAATATAATTAGCTTGATCAATTTCTATCATAAACAACTACCATAACTGTACGTAACCATCAATATCAGCTTATTTTAATTTTAAAACTGTTTTTAAATCAACATAAACCAAATAGATTTCAGTTTTTTATTTTAAAAAATAATTTTGAAAATTATATTAAAAAATAGTTTTTAAAAATAAAAATGAAAACAGAAACCAAACAGGATGATATCAACAAGACTAAGTACTTGTTCACCACAATCAGGTTAAGAGAAAAGCAAGTTCTGAGTATTTTTCACCAATGGATTCCGTGAGTGTTTTATCAAGTGAATGCTCGGCATCAATAAACATACAATAGCCTGCATAAAATAAACAAATACAAAATTCTTACAAAGATAATTTGGCGTGTTGACCACACTGATTAAAATTGCACGCCTCCCATCTTCATCATAAAGGCAGGAAAAAGAAGCCTAGTGAATTGAAAGATCCCTGAAAACTAGATTATGCTATTGCGCGATGAACTTACTTTTTTTTATCTCAAATTATAAAACATTTTTAAATAAATTTTATATATTAATAAATTTCTTTAAATACATTTAATAACCTTATTTTTTTCAAAATAAAAATATAAGCTTTTAAAAATACCCCTCATTTAATAACCTTAAACCTACATTTAATTAGTATTAAATAGATAGAGATAAAGGGTAATATTAAAATAAACATATTTAATAAAATTTTAATTTTTTTAAAATGTCGTATTTTTTGGGATGGCAAATTTCTTTTAAAAATATCTTATAATTCAGGCCAGAAGAGGGAGTAATCAGAGAAAGGAAGGGAGAAGATTAAAGCAATTGTGAATTGTGCCGACAACATTAATCAACACTATGATGGTCCTCATATTTACAGTAATAATAATCCTGCCAAAGTATATAAAGCAATGGATACTATAATGATGACTGCGGAAATAACATATAAAGATAACTTCCTTGCTCCTACTGTGCTGAAATTCTAGCTTTGAAAGAGGGATTACAATTGTGTAAACAATTTAACATAACCAAGGTCATTGTCACATGGATTCTTTAGAAGACATCCAACTGATCAAAAAGGGAGCAAGGATTAATCATCCAATGCGAGCTCTTATTCAGGAGGTGAGAGATCTGGTTTTTTTTTTTACTGTAACGTGGAAATTATGTATTCACAAAGAGACATGATTAGATTAATAGATTGGCTTGCTAGAGAAGCTCAAAATAGAGAGGATGGATTTAGCATTTGGTATGAACCTCTAGTGAAATATAATGATCTATATTGGTCGGACAAGTGTTGAAATATTATTTATGAATTAGCATTAATTAATAAACTCAATAGATTAGTTTTTATGATCTTGTGTGGATCGTGATAGGTGGACCACACAAGTGAACCCAATGGGCAGAGACCTAACCCACAACTCAATAGCCGTCAGTTATTCCCTATCTATTAATTGACTGAGTCAGAGATAATGTGATATAATAATTAATTATATAATAAGCCGGTTACCAATCTGATCTATATAAGCTGATCAGTTGATAACCGCAAATACGACAACTCATTTTTTTTCTACTCTATTATCTTTGAACTCTGAAGACTCTGGGGACTTATGGGTTGTGTACCTGTCTACACTCGAGGTAATCGAGGTTTTCTTAGACACTCATAGATTCTTTAGATACGCATATATTCTTTACTTTTCTTATTTATATGAATTGAGATAATGAATTATAACACTTGGCATCAGAGCCTGGGTTACGATTTTTAAATTTATATATCTCAATTCTTCTAATATATAATGATATATTGATAGAGACTTATGCTCATGTTGATAAATTTCCTTATGATCCATATTCTTCAGGAAATGAGATTTGAATATGAGAATTTGTTTTAAATCTTATTATATTTATAGTAAAAAAAATTCCTTGGCGTCATCTTCTTCACTATGTGTTTTCGCCGGAGTTCTCCTTCACGGCATCAAACCTGTTCAGAGTTCCTGTTTCGTGCCGTCGTTTTGGATTCTTCAGCATCACCATCTTCCTCGTTGTCAACTCACCGTCGGGAGTGGTTCACGGCATCGTCCTCCTTCACGGCATGGTGGCTTCTGCTATAACCAGGTTCACAATGTCACCCTCCCTCGGCTTTGGTTCATGGCACGGTGTATTGATGCTGGTGGCATCTGGTTCAACCCTGTGTTCCGGTTTACGGCGCTTGAAGAAGAGGGAGCCGGGTCAAGAAGCGGATCTTAGGTCCTAGGGATCCGGCTTCTATGACTTATGGGCCCAGACATCGATTTGGGCCTAGTATTAAAAAAAACTACCTCTAATATTTTTTTTGGTGGGCTAAGTCCGCACAGATTATGAAACTAGTACTGGGCCCAAATCATATGGCCCAGAACAGTACAGCCTGATTAAAAAAATTATATATTTCTCTTAATTGCATTTCGGCCCCAGTTTTAAATTACATTCTTCGGCCTATAATTTCTGTAATTTCTTCCGTGACCCCAATAAATTTTTTGAAGTTAAAAGTTAGTCCTTTAAGTTTCAGAATTGCATTTTTGACCTAAATCTCTTCAGAATTACTTATTTTCCCTGATTACCTTTAAAATTTTACTTATTAAATTTGTTTCCTAATTCCTAAAAAAAAGGGCCCTAAGGACTTTTAAAATTATTTTATTCTGTCCTAAGGTCATAAAAGTTATGACTTTGTGGATTATTGATGATGCTTAGGATCTTGTAGCATTGATAATGGACATACCCCATAGGTGTGACATTATTAATGTGATTTTGATGGTTGGCTTTAACGATAGGGTAATAGCACTCTTTTAATGTGTTAGATATTTGTTATACCCTATAAGTATGGAAATGTTTAATGCATTATTTTGAATGGAATTTTGTATGAGCTAAATTTTTATGGTATATGAGCCTTCTTGGTGCATGATTATAGTTGCATAATTGATAATCGCTTGTTGGGAAATTCTGTTTTATAATTATGTTGTGCACACATAATTAATATTTCTCATTTTCTGTTTTACATTTCAATTTCCACTTTTACACAACTATCCTTTGTGAAGGCTCTCAATGGGACTAACTATGATGACTGGAAAGAGTCCCTGAATATGTATCTGACCATTTCTGAGAAAGATTTAGCTCTGAGAGAAACCAAGCCTGTGGATCTCTCTTCTGAGTCCAGTGCTTCTGAAATGGCCTTCCATAAACAATGGAGTGAGTCCAACCGAATTTGTCTAACGATCATCAAGTACACATTGAAAAGGGAATTAGGGACAGCATTCCTGAAAAGCATACTGTAGTGGAGTACTTGAAAGCTATTGGTAACAATACAAGAAGCTTGACAAGACTCAAAAGAACTACTATCTGTCACTTCTTGACAATACTCAATATGACGGAGTTTCTAGTATCAGGGAGCACATTCTAAAGCTTGTTCATTACTATAACAAGCTTAAGTCATATGGGATTGATTTGGGTGAAAGTACTTGGTTTACCGTGTTCTTTAATCACTACTATTAGAGTACGCATTCTTGAGGACTTCATACAACTCACAAGAAGCTAAATGGTCTATTGACCAGATGATATCGATAGTCACTCAAGAAGAGGAAGCTATAAAGAAGAATTCTCTCACTCAATAAACTATGTTTCTTATGGCTCTAGCAGCAATCTGGAGGGTTATATAAGAAAAAGGGGAAGAAGTATGATGCCCCAAAGCCTAATAATCCAACCTTTAAGAAGAAGATGGTAAGAGTGGAGAAGTCGAGGAAGAAACCCTTTAAGGGGTTATGCAATTATTGCAAGAAACCGGTCACATTAAAGCTAATTGCTTCAAACTGAACAAACAAGAAAGTGAAGGTACAACTCTTCAAACTGCCCCTCTAGCTCTAGTCTGTTTTGAATCTAACACCATTGAAACTTCCTTTGACTCATGATGGCGGGATTCGGTGTCACTGTACATGTTGTGAATTCTCTACAGGGGCTAAGAAACCAAAAGCTTCCAAGTGAGGCACAGAAGTTGGTCTTTGGCATAGCAGGGAGCAAAGCATCCGTTGAATGCATTGGAACTATTTCTTTGTATATAAATTCTGGTCATGTTTTATACTTTGAACAATGTTGTTTATGTACCTTCTGCGAAGAGGAATTTAATTTCAACTTTTGCATTGAATATTTGTGGCTATTCATTCTTCAAGGAAATGGAAAAATTGACATTTGTTTTGATTCCATTAATGTTGGTGTCGCTTCCTTGATATATGGTTTATATCGATTGAATGATTGGTTACTTGAACTTCCTAATCTCCATATCAATGCTGCTATTAGCATAAACGTCAAAGGCCCAATGATAATCCTCTATGTTATGGCATCGTCGTTTGGGTCATATCTCTAGAGAGAGATTAGAGCGCATGACCAAGCAAGGTGTCTTACAAGACCTTGATTTCTCAGATTTTGAAACTTGTGTTGACTGTATAAAGGGAAAATTCTCTGCTAGAGCTAGAATCAAAGGGGCAAAGAGGTCTGAAAATACTTTAGACCTAATCCATACTGATATTTGTGGACCTATCACACCTCCGGCTATGGGTGGTTTTAGATATTTCATCACCTTCATAGATGATTACTCTCGTCATGGATGGATTGAACTCTTGCGTGAAAAGGGCAGTCTCTTAATGCATTCAAGACCTTTAAAGCAGCATCGAATTAAAATCTGGCAAGTTATCAAATGTGTGAGATCTGATAGAGGAGGAGAATTTTATGGGAGATATACTGAGACTGGTAGGAACCCTGGCCATTTGCTTTGTACCTTCAAGAGCATGGCATTGAAACTCAGTATACTATGCCTGGCACCCCGCAGCAAAATGGGTTGCAGAAAGGCGAAATCGTACTCTCATGGATATGGTTAGAAGCATGATCAGTCACTCCTCACTACCAAAATTCCTGTAGGGTGATGCACTTAAAACTGCTATTTATTAGTTGAATCAAGTTCCTAGCAAGTCAGTTCCAAAGACTCCATATGAGTTGTATTTTGGAAGGACTCCTGTGCTGAAGCATATACGAGTTTGGGGTTGTAAAGTAATAGGTAAAACCTTACAATCCACAACAGATGAAGCTTGATGCTAAAATTGTTGATGGTTTCTT
>NW_026555612.1:0-57367 GCF_029017545.1 Prosopis cineraria | reverse complement strand
AATAGTTTGATTATTATAAAAAATAATTTTTCAAAAGAACATATCTTAACCATAATCTCTCGACTTTTAGATAAGTGATTTTATTGTAAATATCAAGCATATAACATTCAATATATTTTAAGATTTTGTTGCACTGCTTGAACAAAATTTGTTAGTAATAATTCTCATAATTTTTTTCATATCAATATAAAATGAAACTAAAATCAAATGACATCAATGCTTTAAGACTAAGTGTGTAGCATTATCTTATTGAAAATAAGCAGATCATATGACAACTATGCCTTTAAGCTACTGAAATAGTTTGGATTATACATGCATAAAAGATTATATATAAAATTGAAATGAGAATTCTATCTAATGTCTCAAAACTTCTATAATGTGTTAATTTAAAAGGGTCAAAAATATATAATCTCTACATTTTACAAATAAAAAAATAAAAAGTTAGGGGGGGGGTGTAGCCCTTGATAGTCTTCCTACCCTCGCCTTTTCCTTTCATCCATCCCTACTACCAAAGCGGAGGAAAGTAAAGATATTACTTTTGATTTCTAATTAGAGCATCTCACGTTAGAAGAACTTGGGGAGGGTCTTAGCATATAAGCAGTGTGCATCCTACTAAGCTAGCTTTTAGGAAAAGAATAATAGTCTCGTGACAAAGTGATATCAAAGCTAGACCTAAATTTGCCTAGTTGGTAGGCCCTTTCGGTGGCCACCCGTGACAAGGGCATCATGGATGGTCAAGATAGCTATTACATCCCACATCGAAAGCACTTGGGGAGGATTATGGGCATACAATTGGGTGTTATATGTAACATTTCAAAATTTAATTAATTAATTAGAGGGTTTAATTAATTAATTAATTTGTCAAGGAACTTGAAACTACTATCTCCACCTATTTGTCCAAGAGATTAGTTTATAGTTTACGATACTCCAGGGATTTGAGAATAGGAAAAGCCATAGTCCAAGGGTGAGTGTAGTCTTTTAGCCATGTTGCACCTCACAATTGGTGAGTTTGGGCAATCCATTTACAAGGACAAAGCCTTAATTGATTTATAGTCTATAGTTTTAGTCTTGAAGGATATAAGGGAGAATCGATCATGCATTCCTATTCAACTTGTCACATAGTTGATAAATTTGTGGCAAGTTGTAATAGTTGACTCTAGTATTGTTATATGATTGTTATTATTATGGCAATGTGCATTATTATGTTTGATTAGGCTATTGTCACATGGTTAATAGTATTATGACAATGTGTTTGATAAGATGATCCATGGAAAACGAAAATAAGATGAAGTTGATAACTATGATATGTGTTATGTGTGATTAAATGCTTATGAGTTTTCATCTATCATATATGGGATAAGTATGCCTTAGTTACTAAATGGTTATATTCATCTCTCTCTTAATATTTTATAGGCTCTAATTTAGTGCAGATAAGGGAAAGGCTTTGGAGGCTTAGGAATCTTGATATTCGTATAGTAAATCCTCCCATCTAAATTTATTTCATGTAATTAGAAAGATATTGTCAATTAGTAATTGCATTCTTTTTTCATACTTGCACCATGTTATATGTGTGAGTTGATTGTTGTACTTTAGGCCCTGAATTGTTGTATAAGAATTTTGAAAGTTCCAAATAAAGCCAAAATACTATCCAAATATAGAGAAAACTATTATATAGTTGTATTTGAATTTTAGTAATTAATGTAATGCTAAACCTCCCTTGCTATTTTTAGCATTAAAGTGGTTAAGAAGTGAAAATGAGATTTTGTGGTTATTATGGGCATATGGTTAACAAGTAGTCCTAATTTCATTGAGTATGGTTTAGGTATTAATGGTAGCTTTTAGCACATGTGTGGGGTTTTGGACACCCTTGTATTGTAAAAAATGTGAAAAGTTAAAAAAATGCATTTGAGTATCTAACTTCCTTGTGTGAAATAATTTAAAAGTAAAACCAGTGCTATTAATTAGATTTTAAAAAGAGCTTTCTAAATGCACCTAAATTATCTCAATCAGATGTCGAATAGAGAAATAGGGCCATTGAAAGTTGCCCTTGACAGCACAATGCCATCAAATTCTATGCAACACATCATGACGCGCAACATAAAGAAGAACAAGCCACAACACATGTGCACAATGTCATAGAGCATTCCTTTGTCTTTCACTCTTTGATGTTTTTCAACTAGTTTTAAGTCTTTTTGACTCCTACATGGTATCCCCTGCTTCCATATGCAATTACACTTAGTTTTTGACTTAATAAAGTTACATTTGATTTGTTTTACAAAGATTAAACTTAGGATTTCAAGTGTTGAAAGAAATGCTTTTAGATTTCTGAAATACTTTTAAATGGTTAATTTTGGTTGAGTAATCTTTTAGGATTAATTCCCATAATTACCAAAGGTATATGTGGTTAAGTATTGGATTAGTAAGGACAATCTTACAATTAGTTTGAAAGTGAGTGTAGAAACCTTGGTTGGACAGCCCCCCACATTTGGAGAGCGGGTTTAATCTAAATCACATGAACTAGGCTTATATGATTTAATAGCCCATGGATTCAGTCAGATGATATAAGGAGGGATATAAGGCTATTGTATAAATCATAAGTATTAACATATGACAAAATTGTAGTTTATGTGATAATGTGATTGTATATGCTATTGCTTTTCCTTATATGTGATTGCCATACTGTAATATACTTTTAAAATTTTTTTAATTATTGAGATTATTTAATTTCACTCCATTACTTAATGTTTTCCAAGGGACAAGAAGGTTAAAAGAAAGGGAGAGGCATCAATGTGCAAGAACTATAGTTTTCTTTGTATATTCTCTAATTTTACTCTAGTGTAATTGAATTCTAATTTGCCAACTCTAAGACAAATGCATATCTTTGTGTATGTGAGAATTATATTTCATTTGCATGGGAGCTTAAATGTTAACTTAGGCAATTTTAGTGGTTGTTTATTAGATTTCTTATACTAAGTATGTTTAAAGATAGTATACTCCACCAAAATAGTTTAAGTAATTTAGTTAGATATTTCCTAAGTTTATCTATTTATGATCTATCTTTAAATCTTTAGATGTGCGACTTCTTTTATGTTATAATATTGTTGACCTCATTTTTGAATAGGAGGTCAACCATGCAAATGTGCGCACATTATGATTAACTTGAGTTACTTGTATAGGTATGTTGTAGTATTGAATGGAGTACTCATGCATGATTACATTTTTATGTTTTGAGTAAGTATGTTGTAAGGGGAAACACTTGTATTGTGCAAAGAGTTTAATACTCAGGTTGGCACATAGCGTTTCAAGATCCTTGTTTGGCATCGAATTATGAGGAAAATGATCTAATAGCTAGATTTCTTAACTATTTACATGTGGACACTTAGATTATTACAACTAGAGGTTTGAGTGATTAATTACGGGTGTTTTAAGTTAGAGGTTGATTGCTACTATGGCTGTGCTAATAACATAGGCCTCAATGTAGCAACATATACTTGTGGTCATGGCAACCATGTGTTAGTGTTGGTTGCAACGAGGAAGCATCTATGCCTCAAGCCACGATGTAAGAGGCAATGGCTACAACGATGATAATTTGGTAATATTAGCCATAGTAAGGGTGACACCTACCGAGATGAATGGGTTATCATATGATGGCTGTGGCCAATAACTTTCTTAGTGGTTAGGGACGTATCTACCTTTATCATAGAGGGGGCAATTGCCCGCTCTAAGCCAAGAAGATATTACTTAGGATAACCTTAGTTGCCTCCCTAAAAAAATTTCAATTCCCCCCCCACTTCAAAAAAATTCACTTATGTCCTTGTAAAAGTTTACTTATCCTATTATCTAAAATTATGTATAAGTGTCTTTAATAAACTTAAATAGAAATAGTTTTAAAATGGAAAAGCAAAATTTAGGAAAAAAATTCTCTACCATATAAAAGAGGTATATTAATTTTATTCAATGAAAACTAAAATAATGATACTAATAGATATAAAAAAATATTTATATAAAGAGAGTATTTTATGTTATTATAATGTTATGTTTTATGCATTTTTAATATTTAATTTTATTAACTTATATCATTAATAAAATTTAATAGATATTTAAAATTATTTATTTTATAAAATATTAATATTTATTTTAAGTATAAATTATGCCCTAATTCATTAATTTTTTTTGGATCCATCACTGTTGATAGTGGTATGCAAGTCAAGTATAGTTGGCTGTAATGAATGGACTCTCAACCGCGGCGAACTTGTGCATATTTCTTCAAATGCTAGTTTTGTCCTTTTTGCTCAATGAAGGTTTAAATTTCCCATGTTTTCACTTAACCTAAGATTATTTTGATTTTTAAAAAAGTATTTTTATCAAACTTTATTGAAATATGGGACCTCAACTCCTATCTTTTTTTTAGCAATAAATAGTTTTAATAAAATGCCAAGGTCAACCCTAATATTATTAATGTCAGTTTCGACAATTGGGAGTTCATGATAGAGGTCATTACACTACACACTCTATTGAGTTAGCTTTTTGAAAAGAAAGTAATGGCTTTGTAACAATTAGCTATACTAACCAATTTCTAAACAATAAATTATGACCTTCTTGAATAATATATTGGAAGGGGTTTCTCTTTATCTCATCACGTCTGACAACATCATGCACGCCCGCCCGCCTGCCCGGGCGGCCCGCACACACGCACGCACACACGCGCGAGCGCGCGCGTTCAATCTGATTGGTAAAAAAAAATTAACTCTCATTGGTTAATAGATTGTAGGCTAATGTGAGTATGAAAATTTTTCTTGATTCATTAATGAGATTTAATTTATTTTTTAATTTTTCATGTATTTTCAGTCTACTTTTGCAGGATCATTGATTTAAGAGCAGTTCCATTTTTAAATTTTTTTTATCATTAATATTAACTCCATTCGACTATCCTTCTTCATTCATTATACTTTTCCATACCTTTTCAATTTTCCTAATCAATGAGATTTAATTTATTTTTATTTTTCATGTTTTTTTTTTATTTACTATACTCAATATCAATCAACTCTTATCAATTATTATCCATAAACATTATCTGTAAAAAAAAAAAAGAAATAAAAAGAAGCTTAAGTTTCATTTGAGCAATTAATCCTTATCTTGTGGTCTTAGCTCTTTAAACTGTACATGATTTACTATACATTTCATGATGGCAGGATAACGTGGCGACTACTACTTAAGTACTCTAAATAGGCAAAGCTTAAGTGGTAAATGTATATTTTTAGTAGCCCTTTTGTTTTGCACATAAAAAAAGAAAAATAGGAACCAAAAAATACAAAAGAATATAATGCAATTAAAAAAAAGGGATCCTTTTAGATTCTTTCTTATATCCATATTCATGGAAATACAATTTATGTTATAATTCATAAACTAGTATCTAATTTTTTTTTACATAATAAAAAATGAAGAAGTATTTTTATTGGGCCAATATTTTTTAAGCACTCTAAGAACATGTATTTTATAGACAAGTTTTTCACTATATGCTTAAAAAATAAAAACAAAATTTGTACAAATGAAATATTTAAAAAGAAAAATGATTGAATAGAGGAACTCCTATAAAATCTAAAAATGATTGAATAGAGGAACTCCTATAATCTAGCCATCTTAAATGTTGATATCAATGGTATCGATGATATTTATTTCAAATTCTTTAATTCTAACCCATGCAATACACGAAAACTGTTTAATTATATATATATATATATATATATTGTAATAATACATTTTTCTTTGCCCAACTTTTATCTCTATATATTGACATGCCTAATACAAAAGATTAAAAAAAATTTCAACCCTATAAATAACAGGGGAGGGAGTTCTCAGATATGAATTTATCTACAGTATTTAATAACAAATACTTGGACCTTGGTAATTGTTAGGAAAAAAATTAATGAACATAAAAAAAAATATTGGCTTTATAAGACTGAGAAAAATGTCAAAAAAGAAAATAAGAAAGGTAAATGTAAAGTCTTATTTGGTACAAAACATTGAAGGAGTAGAATTGGCAGTTGAGATTGGTTTCAAATAACACCACATTTTTACATTTGATATAGGGTAATGAGAGATTTAATCTCAGTCCCCATCTCATTAGGGTGGAATTGCTCAATACCATTAACTCCCTGCTATTGAAAAATCAATCTCAAAATTGATTATTTTTTGACCAAAATGCCCTTTACCCCTCCTTACAACCATAACGATGATGGTGATGGCAATTCTTCCCATAGCCATACACAAACACAATGGAAATGCTTGAACCAGGAAGAAGAAGAAAAATAATAAAGACATAAGGAAAGAGTTGAGCAAGATGGACAAATGGACGAATGATGTAACATTTTAAACTTTAAAACCCAATTGATTAAAATTAATAAGGATAATTAGTAAGTTAATGTGGTCTATGGCTAGAGAGGTTTAATAAGTGTGTTTGATTATAATTTCAACCTTAATTGCAGGTCCAAAATAAAGTCAGGCCATTCAGGCATCAAAAGTGGAGGAAAATTTGAAGAAAGGTTTTCTGTGCCACATATCGTGGTGTGAGGATTGTCCACCATGACACACATAAGCAAGATCACGAGGAAAAGCCTATTTGTTTAGTGTGCTATGACAGGGGGTTGCATGTACCGTAGTGCACGACCAAATTTCTGCATAAGTCAGTTTGTGTCTACAAGAAAACCAGAATAAGAGAATGGAACAAAATGAAAAGCATGACATTGACTTTGCTAGGGCACAGCATTAGAACCCACTAGAGATATTTTGAAACCTTCTAACACTTAAGATAAGTACATTGTAATTCTCTCTTCCCTTCTCTTTCATTTTTATAAGGACTTAAGTTAGGTTTTGAGTTGAGAGAGTGATTTTTAGTCTATATAAGCTATAGGTCTGAATCTATTAACTAAAATGGATATAACGTGAGTTGTTTAGATTATTTAAATCATATATTAATTATTTAGTGAGTGGTTAGTGGTTTATAGACCATTAATATAACATCTCAAATTTTAATCCCTAGATTAACTAAGCTTAATTATGATAATTGAGTAATTGACATGGTGTGTGTCTAAGGTGGTCTGTTGAATAGTTTTGATTGTCTTTCAACCCTATTGTGGGTCCGGTGAGAAGTTGGGCCATTTAAGCATTGAAAAGAGAAGAAAGACAAGAAAAGAGTGTTTCTGTACCACACGCTATGACGTGGAGCGTGTCTGTCGTGGCGTATAGACACAATGGAAGTAAGAAGGAGACCTTTTTGTGCCATACGTTGCGGCACATTCAACATCCACCATGGCACATAGCCATTTTCTACAAATTAAAGTCACGAACTAAAGTAGAAAAATAGAGAATAAGGAAAAGGAAATGAAGAATCACGAAGAGCTCTATTAGGGTTTATTCTTGGCTAATATTAGGAGTATTTTGGGGCTACTAAACATTAAAGGTAAGTACCCTACCCTCATTTCTTCCTATCTCTTTTACATTTATGAAGTTTATAGTTAGGGTTTGATAGTGTGAGATAATTTTCGGTCCATATGGGTTATAGGTCTAAATCCATGAACTCAAATAGAGTTAATAGGAGTATAATTAAATATTTAAACTTAAGAATAATCAATTTTGAGATTTTTTGTTGTTGAACCCCATTAATATGTGAATTTAACATTAAAGAGGGTTGTTGGAAGAGTGTAATACCATTAATAAAAGTTTAATGGCTCAATAATGTTGTTGGGAACTAAAAGAAGTTAATAAACCTAATAGATAAGCCTAAATGGTGAAATTGATGCTGCTAGAAAAATGGAAAAGTAAAAATGTGAATTGATAGTGTGCTTTTGACAATGTTAATGAATGATAACTTGATTAATTATAGATCAAACTCTTGGACACCAATTTGGCTTGGGACTTTAAGCTTGGGAGCTTAGAATACTGAGAGATAAACCTTTAACCTTTCAAAGGTTTAAAGTAACTGAGGGAACCCTATTTTGGGTAGTTGTATGTTAATTATAATATGATGTGAAATATGTGTTTAACAAGTGAATTTGTGACTTGTGAATTTATGTAACATATCATGAGACTATGTGTTTGTGTAATTGCTTTGATGTGAAGAAAGATATAGAAATGATGGTGAAGTAAACTTTAAAGTGCAAAAGTGATTTCGAACTGAGTGGCAAATTGCAAAGCATTGCAAAATTGAATAGTTGATGGTGAATCTTGACTAAGATGTATGTGTTGAGTTTGAAAGTAGTAAATGTATGTGAAAATGAGTTTTGGTGCTCACTTGAGTAATATACGATCGTGAACCTAATGTGATGATTGTGATAATGAGTAAATGAGCATGTAAATAAAAAGTAAGCATCGTACATGGCATGATTAATAGAAGGGAGTTTACCTAGGGATTAGGAGTAAAGAAAATTCATATGGTATTTTCGCTAATGTATGAGAGTATAGCCATGTCCCATAGTTTATTAAGGAACTAAAACCTGGCTTCTCCACCAATTTATCGAGAAGAATAGCTTAACATATACGACACTCGAGAGATTTGAGAGTGGGGGAAATTATAGTCTGAGAGTGAGTCATATGACCTTTGGCCTAGTCACACCTCACAATTAGTGAGATTGGGTAGTCCAATTACACGGACAAAGCCTTATTCAGTGTTATAACCCATGGTTTTAGTCGAAGGAAATAAGGAGGGTATAAGGTTGGTTGATCATTGCTTATGTAATTATTTAATATGTCACATGTTTGAGTTGTGGTAAGTCATGTTGATATCAAGTCATGGTCACATGTTTGAGTGTTTTATGATAATGTACCTAGCCTTCGTGAGATGAACATGTGTTAACTAGAGTGATAAGTTATGTTATGTGTGCAGGCATGTTTTAATAACTTTGTTTCATACGCATGTGTTTTATTATAATTGATATATAACTGCATAAGGTAGGTTTTATCGTGGTTACTAAATGGTTATACTCATCCCTTCTATTTAACATTTTTTAGGCTCTAACTCTGGTGCTAAGAGGGATAAAACTTTTGAGGCTTAGAAATCTGTGCATTCTTAGTATAGGCCTCTATGTATTGTTATTTTGTGTAATATAATTTCATTGCTAATTATAGGATGCATTTTTTTTTGTTTACGCTTACACTATAAAGTTGTGTTGTTTGAAACGTATGTTGGGCCCTAAGGTATGATTATGATTAATTTTATATGTTTATAAGGTTAAAATACTAGTGCAAGTGTAAAAATGTTATTTTAAATGTGTTATGATTTATTTTGATGTAATGCAATGCAAATTATCTTCCCCTTTTATTTTTAGTATTAAAGGGATTGAGGAGTGATTTTGTGTTATACTGGTAATTGCATGCATATGATGTGTTGTACTAGTCATTTTAGGTTTAATGAACATGATCTGGGTGTTACGAATAGCGTTTGGCACTTGTTATAGGTTTTAGACACCCTTTTATGTGTGAAAGTTGTGAAAAATGATAAAAATATGTTTGGGTGTCCAACTTCTTGATTTGACTTGTTTTGAAAGTAAAGCCCATGCCATTGCTAGTTTACGAAAAGAACATTCTATAGATACCTAGATCGTATCATTCAGACATTGAACGGAGATTTGGAGCATGCCGAAAGTTGCCCGATTTTGCTATCAAATGACAACAGAATTTGCTGTCATAAAACATGCAACACGCCATGGCATGTGGCACAGAGCAACATGCTGCGGTATGCATAAGCCACAGCGCATTGCTCTGTTTTTCAACAAATTTGATGTTTTTCCATCTGTTTTCAATTTTTTTCACTCCTTTAAAGTATCTTATACTTTTGTAACTTATTTTTACTCTGATATAAAAGTTTATAAATGATTTAAACTCATTTTAATTATGAAAACTTGAGATCGCTTGATTTGAAATCAAAACTTAGTAATCTCTATAAAGGTAAATCCCTTAATTATCATGGATTTAAATTGTTATTGGTGTTTGATTAAGTGAGATATTTCAAGTAATATCTAAAATTAGTAATAAATGGTGTTTGATTAAGTGAGATATTTCAATTAATATCTAAAATTAGTCATATATGAATTTGTTGGAAATGTTTGATGACCATTAATGATAGTTTAGTAACTCATTAATAACAATGTGGGTCAATGAAATTTAGTAAATCTATTGGGTATGGGGGGTAGTGAATTTATGATATTGATGGAATGAGTGTGTGTGTGTAGTTAAATGTTGGGAAAATTTCTCAAAGAGGAACATTAATGAATGTTCTTATGATTAGTTGTAGATTAACTCAATTGGAACCATTCAAGCTAATTTGGAAGATTTAGAAGTGGTTATATGGAGGGGTAAACCTTTAACTTCTTAAAGGTTTGAGGTAATTGGGGAAAATATAGTTTGGGTAATTGTGTGTTAATTATTTGTTGAATTTATAGGATTTAAACATGTTTGGTATCTTGAATATTCATTAATGCAAACTTGGCAATGTGTGAAATTGCTTTAAATTGTAGAATACAATGTACATATTTTTACTCATGTAATGAATGAAAAATATGCGATATTTGATATGTAGAGGACTAAGAATGCGTGACATTTGGCATAAGGAGATTAATGGATAAGGTAAATAGTGTGAATGGGATATGATGTGATTAATGGTTGAATTGCATAATATGTGTCATTATGTGCATAGTATGAAGGAAAGGAGTAGATTGGTAAATCCACTTAGCATTGGTAGCTTACTATTAGAAGCGAAAGCTTTCCCTATTACCGACCATTGGAATTAGAAGGTAACCATTATCCTATGATTGATTCGAGACTGTCTCGCTTGTTCTTTAAGGGATTTGAACCTAACTAGTATCTACCGATTCATGAGAAGGCTAGATTAGGGGTACGACACTCTATAGTTGTTAGTATTAAGGAAAATTGAGGTACACAAGTGAGTAGGTTAACCCTAGCTCGGTAGCTCCTTACAAGTGGAAGGCTGTGTTAGTCTGAGTTATGGACGTAGTAACTTAATAGCCATTGATTTCATGTCAGAGGTAATAAGAGGGTATATGGCTGGCATTGTTCATACATTTAGCTTCGGCTACATGATTGTTATTATTGTGGTTCAACATGTTTCAGGGGTGCATGGTTGTTATTTTTATGACCCTACGATGTGTATATTTGTGATATGACATGTGACATGTGTTGCACGTTTGGTCACATTGTTGTTATTGTTGTAGCCATGGCTATTTGTCATATGTGCATGATGATTTAACATATTACCATTTGTATCTATATTTAATTGATATACAACTGTATAGACTAGGTGAACCTTAGTTACTGAATAGTTATACTTACTCCTTATTTTTAATATTTTCAAGGTTTAGCTTATCGAATCTAAATTGGGAAAAATGTGTTGAGGCTTAGAAGTTTGGTGTAAATCCTACTAGTAGTGGACCTCTTAAATTTGTTTTTACGTGTATTTATGTTCTTAATTTTCCAACTAGAATTCATTCTATTATTTTGAGCTACTTGCATTATTGTTATAAAAATCTTATGTATTTTATACTTTGAGTTAGTGAGTTGTGATTATAAACCTTGTATAAGATCGAAATATTTATGCAAGTAGGAAATGTGTATTTTGAATTGTTTTGAAATGAATATTAATGATTTGTGCAAATTTTCCTTCTCTTGTGTTTTATGAATTTAGGGGTTGAGTGGTGGATTTATAATATATGTGTATTTGTATATGTGTGGTGTGTTACATGAGTTTAAAATGGTCTAATGAGTAGGGTCTAAAAGTTAGTACAAGTTTTTGGCACGTTGGTTGGAATTTTGACACCCTAGTTGTAAGCTTTTGTGAAAAATGAGTGAATATGGGTTTGGGGGTCTAACTTTTGATAGAAAATAAATTTGGTTGTGAAACTTATGTCATCAGTTAAAATTAAAAGAAAGCTCTTTGTAAATACCAAAATCACATCAATCAGATGTCAAATGGAGATTTAAGATGCGATGAAAATTCATCCCCTATGCTATCATTTGGACTGCAAAAGTTTGCTGTCAAAAATCATGCAATGCACGGCGGTACATGGCACAGAGACATGCATGTTATGGCGCGGGAGTGCTTAGCCACTACGCATGTGCTGTTTTTCTCTAGTTTTACTGTTTTGAATTTTTGATGCAAATGTTTTGATTTTTCTTGATTCCTAGGCTTCTGTAAACGTTTTAAACTCTGATTTGATTACATTAAAAGCATACAGGAGCATTTTAATGGTTGAAATTTTGGAATCCCATCTATAATTTGTTAAAATTTGTGAATCCCATTTGTTATTTGTGTAAATGCTTTTATCCCATTTATGAAATTGTGAAAACTTGGTAATTTTTATTTGGTTTATACTCTTGATTACTTTGGTTAAGAGTTAATAATGAATAGATAGGAAGATTACAATGTTTATTTAAGGGTAACTTTACTTGTCTAATCCAGTGCTGACAAATGGCATCTCTCGACTCTCATGTCGGTGATCAAAAATAGAGAAGAGAAAGGTCTCACTCCATTGATCTCCATCACTCTATTGATCTACATTGCTGGTGAAGGCCTCACTGCATAGATCTCTATTAATCAATCAATCTACTTTGATTTCCATCAGATAAGCATGATGAAAAATCAAAAGAATAAGAATAAAGAAAAAGAAGGCAAGGAGAAGGAGAACCTTCGTGTGTGGTCAGAGAGAGCAAAAGGAATGGTCTTTTGCACTGTCGTGGTCGTTCTTTGCGGAGAAAAGGAGTGATCGCGAGAGTTAGATGAGCTAGGTTATAGTTTTTTCTTTTTATTATTTTAAAGACATTATAGTTTTTTCATAATTCATATTTAATTATAAAATAAAATCAATGCAAGTATTTCCTACAAATATTATTTCATACCAAATATAATTTTAAAGCCTCATTCTTACTAACCAATTATAATACCAATTCTAATCCCAATAAATTGAGTCCTACCAAATAAGGCTTAAGGGTTATGAAACTGCTAGCTAATGACTCACAAAATACTAGAGTAGGCTTCCCTTGAATTTGCACCTCTATTAAGAAGGTGCATGATTTATATTGTCTAAATTTAATTTTTTTATGTTATATTTTTTAAATAAAAAATTTATGAAATTTTGTAAAAAAATTTAATAAATTTTTTTTACTGATTTAGATAGTTCAAATTTAATATTAATAGTCTATATTTAATATTACAATTTTATAAAAATTATAAAAAATTTAATATTAAACTTGTATTGTCCGGAATATATCTGGATAATCAAATTATAAAATTTTTAAGATTAAATGTAAATTATTCATATTAAATCATAATTGTTGAAACTGTTGAACAAATTTATTAAAGTTTTTTATTATTTTCACAAATTTTTTATTTTAAAAAATATAAAATAAAAACTATTAAACCTAAACCGTCCAAAACATGTACCTTCTCATCGTATGAGGTGCGAAGGAGCCACCTCTTTGAATACCCGTATGCTTGAATGTACCATATCATAACTCACACTCAAAGCCGTTTTGGGTGGTTTTTTTTTTTTTTTTTTTTCAGATAAATTTCGTAGGATATGGGTCTCTCTCTCTCTCTTCAGTTCCTCACAATCTTCTTCGCCACCTGCGACTTCTCTCTCCCTCTCTCATGAGTTCAGAGAGAGAACGCTGCAATTCCCGCCACTTCACATGGATCATGAAAACATGCTTCCCTAATCCTCACCAAACCACCACCATTTGTCCTCAGCCTTACCATCCCACCACCACTCTTCCCATCACCACCACCACCATAACTTCCCTTCCCGACGACGTCGTTTTGGAATGCCTCTGTAGGGTCCCACCATCTTCACTCCCTTCTCTCTCCCTCGTCTGCCGCCGCTGGGCCCGCCTTCTTCACTCTCCACATTTCTCCGATCTCCGTCGCCGCCGCTCCCTTCTTCACCACTCTGTATTCGCCGTCGTTGCCACTGATTCTGGTTTCTGCGCTGCCTCTCTCACCGATGGTGCCTGGAAGATCGCTCTGTTCCACCCTTGTTACGATGCCGTTGCGCTTGATGATTTCCATTTCTTGTTGGCTCATGCGCGATTGGCTTCCATTGGCCCCAGAATATTCGTCATCGGGAGGAATGCGATGGTCAGGTATGATACTTGGACCAGCACTTTAAGTCCTAGACCGGCGATGAATTTTCCTCGGAAAAAATTCGCTTCTGCAGTTGTGTCCGGGAAAATCTATGTCGCCGGTGGTGGTTCAAGGTCCACGGCGGTGGAAGAATATGATCCAGATTCAGATACCTGGAGCGTGGTATCCTACGCGCAGAGGAGACGATATGGTTGTATTGGGGTTTCCGTTGATGGATTATTCTTCATTATCGGTGGACTCAGAATAGGCGCGCCGGGGGAGGGTAACGAATTCTCACGCGCCACCGGTGGGGCTGAGGCGCACGCTGCGTATGCGAGCTCCATGGATTTGTTCGATGTGGAGGCTCGAACCTGGCTCAGAAGCCGAACGGTCCCGGGGGGAGGATGTGTGGTGGCGGCTTGCGCTGCTGCCGGGAACGTGTATGTTTTAACCAGTCACGCTGTGGAGCTATCGTTCTGGAAATTCGACGCTCGTAGAAAAAGCTCCAACCACGGCGGCGGAGGGGGGTTCGGAGACTGGTGCAGAATCAAGAGTCCGCCGTTTCCCGTGCAGGTGAGGGTGGACACGAGGATGAGATTTAGCTGTATAGGATTGGGAGACAAGGTGGTGCTGATCCAAGTGAATGGGTGGTGCGTGGATGAGATGATGAGAAGTGGACGGAGTGTGAGGGAAGGGATGGTTCTGATATATGATTGCGGCAGTGGAGAGTGGAGGAGAGGGGCGGACTTGCCGGATTTGTTCCGACGCGCCGCCTATGTGGGTGTGGAATGCTGAGGAACTGGTATCCCGACCAGCAGACAGTAGAGCATGAGGCCTCCATAGGCCGTATCTGTAGGCAGTGACCAGTGGGTGCGAAGTCCGATTTAGGCATCAAATTCATTTGGGGACCAAAGAAAATCTTGCTGAAAGATCATTTCTCTGCAATTGATCCCGAATTTTCTTTAAAAAAATAAAAATATTTTTTTAATGAATCAATGTCAGTATGTCACTTTGGATTCTAGAATTCTTTGATCTTTGTAATCTTTACTGATGTACAATGTATTTTTTTTTTAGGATACTTTCTGATGCACTCTATTGTTTGCATTGGTATTTTGAATTAAAAAAATAAAAGTTAGTTTCTACACTTCTTTGTAGCGTGTACAGAATAGTTCATATGGTCTTGTATTATTGGTTAGGATTAGGAATACTGAACGATGAAATGTGGAAAATAGAATCTAGTTAACATTATTTTTATTTTTTAAACAGTTGATTCATGAATAATTTAACACAATTTGGGAATTGGGATGATGGTAATGTTGAATATATGGAAAATAGTTTTATCAGTAACTTAGGGAGGGGGCCTAAGTTATAATAAGTTCAAGTCACAATGATTGATATTGACTAAAGGTATAAAAATAATTGAGGATGAAGTGAACTGTAAGCTATTGCACATGATGTGCAATACTTCCCAATAAGAAAAGTTTGGCATCATGTTTGACTTCACTCTTTAACGTGTTATATGTTATATATCTATTGGTGCTATTGTATGGTTGATTTGATCTATTTTATTTTATTGGAGATTTTGCTTGTTTAAAATTAATGAAATAAAAACCAATTGTGATTGAGTTGAATGAAATGGACTTGTGATTCTTAAACAAGTTTGAGTTTGAATATTATTGATGAAGAAAAATAGTTAAGAAATTATTATATGATTTATTAGAAGCAGAGCTGCTAATTTTAGTTCAGTCCAGCTACTCAAAATAAATCCAAAAATTGTTAGAATTAGATTTATAAAAATTATGCGTTTTTACTTTCTACGTAACCGATCTTTTCAGACTAGCTTGAATAGGTTAAAAAAATATTCGATCCAAAAACATTTGGGTTCTGCTGGTCGGAGTACCCCACATGTGTGTGTATTATTATTATGGAGATTGTTGAGAGCTGAATGGAGGAGTAACGAGAGGAAGAAAAAAGAAAAAAAAAAAAGAAAGAAAAGAAAGAGGAAGAGATAGCAAATGAAATGGATATGATAAAAACTTAAGTTTCATTTTTTAAATACAAATATTTTTCATTGACAATGTGTTTCATTCGTAACAAAAGATTACAGACTCAATATATCCAACAGATAATTTCTCTTCCCAGATAAATAAAGGAGGATGGTTAAAGAAATAGTTTTTTAAGATTAAAGTCTGAGCAAATTTAACAAGAGTGTCAACATGTTTGACAAAGTCCTTAAGTATAAAATTAATGCTAACAAGTCAATCTCTATCTAAAATCATTTTAGCTTTCTAGATATCTCAATAGAGATGATTTTGTGGGGATTTAGAGGATGTATTAATAAATAAGTAGTACTTAAAAATATATTAATTAATAAATTTGAAAAAGGAGTAAACTTAAAAACTTAACCTTTTAAAGGTAAAAAAATGGGGTAGTTTAAAAATAAAAATAAAAACTGAATAGTTTGAGATTTGGGAGAATTTCAATAAAAATCCACTGATCATACTTATTTAAATTCAAAGCCTTTAAATTTTTAAAATTTCATTGCAATCCAGGGATACTTATTTGATATTAATTTTTTGAAAAAAATAATAAAATCACCCTTCATTTAAATTAAGACTCTGTTTACTGAAAAATGTAAGGAATTTTTAATCAATTTCACTTCCAATAAAGTAGTTATTTATTTTTAAACTAATTATATCTTTTTATATTTATCCCTATTTAATATAGTGTTTCTCCTTAAAATAAATATAGATTAATTTATTCAATAGGGTCACTTTAAAAAAGACAATGATTACATTTTAAAAAATTAAAAATGTCATACATTTTTTAACATTTAATTTCTCAAAAAATATCTTACATTTGTGAACAGAAGGAGTATTAGAACTACCCTACTTCACTTGTTAATTATTTTACTTCACTTATCTATTTACTTAGTGAATGTTGTTAATTACCCTATTTTACTTATTTATTTTTTTGGAATGAAATCAAGTAAAAATTTGGCAATGAATAAGTAAAGTAAAGCAATGAATAACAGTCTGTGAGTAAATAAATAATATATAATATAAGAATGAATAAGTTTTCTTAATATGATTTAAACACCTAAAATGAAAACAAGTTAAATAGGACAATTAATAACATTTTATAAGTAAATTAACAAGTAAAGTAAGATAATAAATAAGTAAAGTAGGAAAGTTTTGATATTAATTTAAATAAGGGATAATTTTATCATTTCTTTCATAAATTTAATATTAAATGAATACCCTTAAACTGCAGTATAATTTTAAAAGTTTAGAGATTTTAAATTTAAATAAATGTCATCAATGAGTTTTTATTGAAATCCTCCCCAAAGATTTTGTCATGCTCGAAAACCGAAATTGTTAGGGCAAACTTCATTATCTGATATTTTTGTTGATGTATTCATGCTTAACTCATACTAATAAATACAGTACTATATTAGAATGGCACACCTTTCAAATTATAACATAAGTTATTATCAATTAATTTATATTTTTTTAAAAAAATTGATTAAACTTTTAATTTTTTTTAAATTTTTTTTTGCATCTTTCCAATCGCAGCTCAAGTAAAATAAATATAGCATGATTTATAAAAAATAATTTTTATTAAGTACTTGAATAAAATATAATAAATGAGGTATCATTGAAAAAAAATATAAAATTTATATAATGTCATATGTTTTTGACAATGTAAGATTTTTAGAAAACGTTTTTATTGTGGTGTCGAGGGTAATTCTTTTCGTTGTTGACATACATTTTTTTATTGGCGCATCTTTTTATAGGTTATTTCTTCCAATAGACTATAAAAATTACATATAGATACACCTTTTAATAAAAATTTAAATTAATCTCATTATTAAAAATTAATCCTTTATATTGAATTTGACGCTGCTATAGTATTATAATTTTTTTTGGGTCAACAATATGTCAGTGTCATAATTAAATCTTTTGATATTCAATGAGTTTGATTATGTGGATCCCTTATCTCCCACCTATCTAATTCTGTTTTACTCGATTTATCAGAGGTTAATTCAAATCTGATCAAAGTATAACTTGGATTTGACTAGATGAGCTACTTTAAAAATAAAAAAAAATAATTTTTTGATCCTTTAAATTTTAATAAAAAATAATAATAAAATTCTCTTAAGTTATATAAATAATAAGCTGATCTCTCAAAATATTATAATTCTACTGAAGTCTTGAAGAACTTTTATGTTAATAAATTTTAAAATGAAAAAAATCATTTTACTCTTATTAATAAATTATAATTTTTTAAATAAAAATTATTATTTCTCAAATAAAAGTTATAATTAAGACTTGCTACTTTGAGAATTTATTTTTTAATAACAAAAATCACACTTGATAACTTGTGATTTTTTGTTCAACTCTTAGAATATACAAAACAAAAACTGTTATTCCAAAGTTGTGATTGTGACTTATTTTTTAATAACAAAAATTATAATTGATAAGTTATGATTTTTTGTTCAATTCTTGCGATTCATAAAATAAAAATTATTATTTCTTAAGTAAAGTTATGATTGGAGTTTGTTATTTTCAATAAGAGTAAAATGATCTTTTCACTTTAAAATTCATTAACACAAAAATTTGTAGAGATTTTAATAAAATTATAAAATTTTGAGAGGTCATGCTGTCATTATTATAATTTATGAAGATTTTATTATCATTTTCTTAATTTTAATTAAGTTAAAATTCATTCCCTTTAATATATATACAGTTCAATACTTTAACTCTTAAATCGCTTAAACCTCGTTCATGATCTTTTGACCTTTTGACCTTTATATTTTTGTCCTTGCCCACTGTAACCTGGCTAAATTGGCGGGAAAAAGGAAAAAGGGGAAAAAAAAAAAAAAAAAAAGGCTTGCGACTCAGTATCCCTGTAAGTACCAAGGCAGATGAATCAGGTTTTGAACAAAACGTAGAAGAGGAGGAAGAGTGAAGGGAAATCAAGAGGGAAGAAGTAAATTCAGATCGTGGCATTGCATCTTCTCCACTCGTGGCTCGCTTTTTCTCTCGCTTTCGTCTTCTTTCTTCTCTATCTCTCACATCTTCTCTGTTCTAAGAAGCAGAGTGCAGAGGCGAGGAAGAGAGAGCACAATGCGCATTCAAGTTCAAGAATCCTTTTTTGTGTTAGCAGGAGCAAATAACCCAAGAAAAGGTACGAGCACAATTGAAATGGTTTTTATTTTATTATTATAAAAAATGATAAATATATTTTAAAAATAAAAAATATATTTTAAAAATAAAAAGTAATAAAAATAAGTGTTTTTTTTTACTTTTTTAAAACAATGATTTTAGAATATTTAAAAAATATTTTTATTTTTTCTATTTTTCAAAATAATATTTTGTTTTTTAAAATATTTTTTAAAAATACATCATTAGACAGATCAAAATAAGTTGCTAACCAGGCCTTATATTTTTGGTACCTTTACATAAAAAAAATCTGGGGAATAAAGGTAGTCTCATTTCACGGACAAAGCGCCAATTCTCCATATGCTTCTTTCTCCTCGTCTTCCACTCAGAAGCGGATGTTTTTTTTTTCCCCAGTTACTGATTCATCTTCTAATTTGGCACTTACAGGGACGTTGATTCATAACTTAATTGCCATGCTGATGCTGATTAAGCAGAGTTATGAGAGATAAAGACAAAAATCTAAGGTATGAAAAGATTAAGGACTAAGTTTTAAATGAGTAAAAAATTAAGAAAATCATTTTAAAAAATATTTAAGAGATTGAGTTTCAGACGACTTTAAGCTTAAAGGACAAAAAAAAAATTAGTTTTTTCAAAATTAAAATAGACAAACAGTTTAACACTTGTTCTCGTCCATGTGCGTATCATTACTTGTAATGGGATTGGGATTAGGATATGATAAACTTAGAACGTGTTTAGTTTCTATTCTCATTTATTATTTTTAAAAATTATTTTACAGTACAGTTTTTAAAATTGTTTTCCAAAAAAAAATAAAATAAGAATTTGTTTGGTTATGTCAATTAAAAAACAGTTTTAAAATTAAAAAAATAAATTAATAATAATGGTTATAAGCAATTAATAGTGATGATTAATAATAGAAATTGATCAAAGTAAATTATAATTTTTAATAATAAAATGTAGTACATTTTAAGAATAAGAAAAATAAAATGAAAACAAATTGAAGTTATTTCTATTTTTTTGTTTTTAAAAGCAAAAAAAAAACAGTTTTGAAAATAATTAAATAAAAAACACCTATTTAAATAAGTTTTCAAAGTTTTATATTTTTAAAAAAGAAAAAAAACATGTTCTTAGGGCATGTTCGGTTTTTGTTCTCATTTTTTATTTTCAAAATTATTTTGTAATTTAATTTCTAAAATTATTTTTCAAAACAAAATAGAATAAAATTCATTTGGTTATATTAATTAAAAAATAATTTTAGAATTAAAAAAATCAACTGATAATGATAATTATAAATAGTTAATAGTGGTGATTGATAATATAAATTTATCAAGATAGTTATAATTTTCAATAATTAATGTATTTTAAAAATAAAAAAAATAAAAAGAAAATAACTTGAAGTTGTTTTATTATTTTAAAAAAATAAAAAATAAAAATAATTAAATAAAATTATTTATTCAAATAAATTTTTAAAAATAGAAAACAAACGCAACTTTAACTTTTTGTTTTTCAGTTTTTTATGGGATATTTCAGTGCATGAGAAGCAGACAGCTTAAGTTTTTGGAATCACGAAAAAGAGTGGGAAAAAGGCCAAAAGGTTTGCGCAGCTGTCATGATCACAAAAGATGAAGAGATGAGCTTTTTGGTGAGCATTTTTTCTTTTTTCTTTTTTTTGGATAACAGACAAACTCATATTTCCCAATCATTTTTAAAAGCACTCTTATGTGAAGTTCTTAATACCAATGGGGTCAATCTATATCATAGCTCATTCCTTAATTATGAATTTATGATAACAATGTTGCATAAGCATGCCCTCTTCTTAATTAATTAAAACATTGTTTAGATGAATAATAATTCAGATAGGGTGGTGACAAATATCCATAGTTTAAAAATAGATTCATTTGGAAATCACATACATAGTCTATTGAGAATGCAGGTATTGACCTCATATGTAAAATTTTGAGAGTAATTTCCTAAAAGGATAGACAGAGCATGTAAGCTGATTACCTAGTGTTTTATGGTAATAAATGTAAATTAACTGTCATTAGGGCTTGTTTGTGCTTGTTGAAGGCTCCTTTCTAATCAAAATTACTCTTGGTGTGGTAAATCAAAAGTTAGGATAACTAAGAGTTAAATTCTTATATATGTTTGATATTTGCATTTATGAGTTATGTATGATTGATGTATGATGATATGTGGAATTAATATGAGATGTTTCCCTTGATATGTGAGATTAAGTGTATGAATTCCATGTTGGATATATGTATGTTATAATAATAAATGATTGGTTAAGTGGTATGATATCTTAAATGAATATAAACATGGTTCGATGAGTATGAGAGTGATTATGTGATGAGTTAAGTAAGATTATGTCTATGATCATGATGAGTGGGGAAATGATTGCATGGTTAAGTTAAACATAAGAGTAGCTATGAATATTTCATTGTACATGATTTAGATTTGCATAATCATGGATAGATGAGAGTTTTCCCGAATGAGTAAAGGGAAAGCCAGCAAAGCTAGAGATACTTAGCTAACTTGTAATGTCTCTAGTTATTTTAACATTTACTTGAATAGATTATTGCCAATATTAGGGGATTTGTTTATTTAGAACTAGTCATCCCTTGCTTGTAGCCTAGTATGTTGACTTGGTTATTTTTGATATATAGGTCATTTTTGCAAGCATGTAATTCATAGTTGAGATTATGTTTGAGCAGGGTTTTTGTACCTACCTCCTATTTTATCATTGTGCTTGGGAGGTGAAGCATACAATTTAGGTAACTAGTGATGTATGAATGCTTGAAACATGTTCATCTATGTGATTTGAGTATGTTCGATTTAGTTGGAAATGCTAATAGCTAAGAGTTAAGGGTATTGGATACTTGGTTGTTTTAAAATAGTGCACTTTTGGACTTGTGTGTCTAAAATGTCCACACAATATCGAATAATAGTAAGGCTGAAGCCAATAGTTGGATTATTTAATTATCCTTCTGAAATTTGAACTAAAAGTTAGGCATATTAGAAGTTAGATTCGAAAGCTAAAATGTCAGCTATGCTGTTATGGCATGTTGGCCACAGCAAAGGGCTTAGTTAGCCACAATGTGTAACACCTTTTACAAAATCAAATCAAATAATCAAAGCTTTTTGTTAATAAATTCATTTACCAAGGTACTACCCTAGGAGCTCACTAAAAGCACATCAAAGGCCAACCTTAGTGGAGGGGATTCCACTTAACGGCCCAATAACACACCAAGAAATAATAGCAACATAAGCAAGGGAAATAAAGTTGGAATAAACTCGTGAGTTCAAAATAACATAACTGACATTCACCATAATAAAACTAACCTTCAAAAGTTTACAAAAAGTCATAGGGTATTATAAGTTAACAAATTAAAAGTCATCAACATTATTAACATTTTCCTAAAGTAGTACATATACCAAGTATATGTTGCCACATAGTGGTTTGGCAGAAGAGAATCACCATTCCAGTGCCTTATTGGCGTCACTAAAGCTATTACTTGAAAGTGGTAAAGGAAGGGGTAAGGTAACATCTTAATAATTAGGAGTAAAATTTTTAATTAAATTAAGCATTCCCAATTATAGTTCAATTATGCCTCATCAATAATGTGTCAACTCCAAGGTCAATATCCCAATTTAGTGATTTTTCTCTAATCCTGCCCTTCCCTTTCTACTTTCAGTAATTTAAGATTTAGGCAACACAAGTGTACACCTTTAAAACTCATGGGCCTCAATTTAGCACATATACCCCTTACACCTTCCATTTCCAGGCTATAAGCATTGTTTTAGTGTAATAGGGTACAACAAAAAGGTGATATGCTCCTTCTACCGCCCAATTGTAGGTGCAATAGCTTAGAGTCATGTACCATACCATGCAGTAAGAAAAAAACAAAACATCTTAACAATAAGTCCAATTCAACCAGGATTGAGACATGTGCACATGCGCGCATACATTTTCTATAATCATATATATTAATTTGAAATTAGAAACAAAGAAATAAAACTCTTAGTTACCCTTTAAGTTAGAAGGAGTTACACAATCAGAGCTCAAACCAAGCTCCAAGAACAAAGTTGACAACTACCTAAGGATATATATATATATTTAACCTACATATTCAAATATTGCTTTCAAACCTCCATTACAATCAAATATTTTAATTTTTATCATTTACAACCATTTTTTTAAAAAGTAACAAAATCTTGAGTTCAAAACGAGATATCAAATTAATTCCAAATATCACTAAAATTTAAACACTCATTCCCTAGCATCCAAAGTCTCTAACCAAAGTAAAAATTAGTCATAACATCATCCAATTGTTTACTACAAAATCCCTAAGAAATTCAGATTAATTAGTCCATAAAAAAAAAATCAATACATAATCCAATTTGGCCAAAGTCTCAAGTTCCAATAAATATATGTAATCTATATTAAGTCAAAATTATCATTTGCAACCATCAATAATATTAGAAATTTGAAACCCTCTTCCTATGGCTTAAGGGTGCAACCAAAGTATCAAAATCCTAAAATTATCCATACAAAACTCCTAATGAAGCTAGATGAAACTTAGGCTTATCTCTTCATGCACCCAAACCTTCCTCAATCATCAAAAAATTGAATCCAAGGCTGGGAATCCACAAAACCTCCTTTAATCAAAATTTCTAGTAGCAAAAATAAAGAGGGAAGGAATAAATATAACCTGCTTACCTCAAGTAAGCAATGAGAGCTGCAACAACCTTGCTTTTTAGCCAAAACCCTTTAGATTATTGTCCTTTCTCATTGCTCCACAATCTCATTGCTCCACAATCCATTTAAAACTCTCACTTTCAGATATGATTTTAGAGTTTAAAAATGCCAATCCGCCTTTCCTCTGCAAGCAATTGTACCTTCACAATAGTTGTTTGCGCGTGGTTAAACTTTGTATTTTGACCAATTAACGCAATGCTAGCGTTTTTATGTAGCCAACCCCTTTGAAATCCTTCTTTGAGGCTAGACATTAACAGGACATCATTCCACAAAAAAAAAAAAAAAAAAATACCCCATCAACACCAGAAATGCAAATAATAATCTCTTAAGTCATCATTATATCATGTTTCAAACAATCAAATTGTTACATGATGCATGACATAGAGGACATTATTTTGTGAGAAAATTATTATAAAAAATAACATTGCTTATGATCATCCACTCGCATGATTAATAGCCCTTTAATCTTGCTTTCTAGGATGAATTAATATCAAATTGATAATTATAGTAATATCAAACTTAATATTGTATTTTTTTAGAGTGTGTTATTAAGGGCATTTTTGAAAATCTTATTAACTATACTTCAAAACAAAAAAATATTTTATATTTTTAAATATCTAACTTTTTTAAAAAATATTTTATATTTTAAATGGGGAGGAGTAATCCATACATAAAATTCTTTTATATTATTAACATATAATATGAAAGTGAGGATGGTATATATTGAGAGGAAGGATATGGAGGCTTTTTCTTCCCCAGGAGGGAAGAAGAGGTAATTGTTAAAAATTAAGTGGAAAAATTATATAATTAATTTTATATAATTATGATATTTGTTTTTAATTTAATCAAGATGAGTATATTTGTATAAATTATTTATTCTATAAAAAATAATTTTTATTAATATTATTAACATATTAAAATTTGTGTGTATTGATTTGATTGGATAAAAACGTATCAAATATATAAAGTTAAGTATATAATTTTTTTCCCTAAATTAAATACCATATTATTTATATGATTGTAACAAAGCAGTAAGTTCCTTAATCTTATATCTAAGTTATATATATATATATATATATATATATATTAAAAACATTAACAAGTCACTTTGTATAAAAATGTAAATTATTAATTTCTTTATTTTAATTTTATCTTTTTTATATTTTTAATAAATAGAGTTCAAAATTGAGAAAGAAATAAAGATAAATAAAAAAAAACTAAGGATTTCTAAAAAGTTAATTGAGATTTTAAAAAAATGTTTAATATTGAAATATGTGAGGAGGGGCAATAGATTTGAAATCAAAGATATGGTAAAATTTTAATGTGACACTTTTTTTTTTAATGAGATTTTTAGTCATCTTCTGATAACACAGAAAGAGAGAGACAGATAGATATATATATCTATATATATATCTATTTATATTTATTTATTTATTTATTTTACCCTCACCCAATTTTTTTTTTTTCCAATGGTTTGTCTTGTTACCCAATAACTTGATGAAAATCATCATATGTGATTCTTCCTCCTGTCTTATTTGTTGGATATCATTTAAAAATAATTTTAAATTTAAAATATAGAGCATCTTATCATATTTAAAACATTTTTTTTAATTTTATTTTTTAAAAAATTAAGGTGAAGATATTTAAATCATTCTTTTTTTTAATTTTATCATTATTGAAATCAATGTTAAAATTGAAAGTATATTTTATTTTTTATGATATTAAGAAAAAATTACTATCTATTTCTATATATAGAATTTTTTTAAGAATTTCTTTTGCTCTGAAATATAATGAGTGTTATAATATTTTTTAATGATTTATAATATTTTTTAATGATTATAAACTTTTATTCTTGCATAAAAAATTAAGTAGATATTAAATGTGTGCTTTACCTTTATTATTATAATATTAATTATGACATGAAAAATTAATGAGATTTTACATACTTTTAAATAAATAATGACTTTTTATTGTTTTCAAGAATTAATTTAAAACACCTTATATATTAAAATAAGATAATATTTATTTTTAAATATTTAAAATGATTATAAATATTTTATAATAAAAGATATTAAAATTAAAATATATACTTATTGTGTGCGTGTTTTTTGTTTAAAAGATTTGATTTGACGGATAAGAATAATAGTAAGAATAATAATTTTTTCCTAAACCTCGGCAGAGAAGATGAGCTACTGGTCTCCGAGAATGTGATCGATAAAACACTTGACCATAATGAACTGCCGACCGCTGTCAGAAATCAGAGAAACGCACACAAAAATCAAAAAATAATAATAAATAATAAATAAACACATCTATTGAAAACCTCATGCCAGCTTTTTCAAACACGAACTGGGAGTCAGGGAGAGGACGGAAGAGCAGCGAAGAAGCGACGGAGAAAAGAGACGAAGCCGCTCCAGTAAGGTTCGATTTCTGCGCCATTCTTCCATTTCTCTAAGAAGTTAGAGATCACTCAATGTGTAAAAAGTCTTCATTTTTTCCTTTCCACTTGCAAGGTTTAGTCTTTTTCTCTTCGTTGTCCTTCGTACCCATGCAACTTGTGGTTTATCGCTTTATTGTTGCTCAGTTTTGTCCAACTCACTAATCTCCTCCCCTCAACTTAATACTTCGCATTTTGAAGTTCAAAGTGTTTTTCCGGAAATCGGTCAAATAATGGGAGTTTGAGGTGATGCAGTGACTTCATGTTCTGTTAAGTTCAAGATAAGCATATTGCTTCGGGCTCAAGTCTTGATGGTTTTGAAAAACATGCAAGAATAGGTCATACAACTTCTAAAATGGCATGCATGTGGGATAACTTTTAACATACACCATACGAATGAAAAAAATAAAAGGAAAAGAGTGACAAGTCATCAGACTTGAAATTTAAATTGTTTGTTTTTGTCTGTTTGTTCGTTCTCTTTCTTTTTATTTAATGTCACTTGAAGTTGTGCTTTGGTGCCGAAGTGAGTGATATGTTTTGGGGCCAGAAATGACTGCACAAGGCCACATGGGCCATTTTTCTATGCAAGATTCTGTGCTAAAATACAACATGTTTGTGACTATTTGGGCTGAAAAGTGCTACATATAGCCAATTTTTGTACAAAAACCGTGCTTTGGAATTCTGCACTCATTGAAGTTGTGTTTTGGGCCCAAAAGTTCTTCATTTGGACTTGGTCAATGTTTTGCTCAAAAACTCCATTTAAATTTTTGGCAGCTTGTTGTTTTGTCATAAGTTGAAAAGTAGAGCACATGGTCATGATTTCGTTTAAGAACTCTGTTTAGATTCTGCACGATACATGCTCTTGTTTTGGATCAGATTTCTGTCAGGAATGTTGTTTATAATGCTAAAATATTAAGTTCTCTTTAATTTGTGCTCGAATTCTGTCGAAAACATTCTATCCAAGCATATGAAAGCCTTATATTTCACAATTGAGGTTTAGTTCTCAGGCTCCTCATCTGGGTTAATTCTGGTCTGCTGAAATTTTGCACAAGGTTCTTGTCATTTTCAAGTGAAATTGTGGATGAATTAATGAGGCAAACTTAGAGTGTAAATTTTCCTTTGTTGACATGGTTGCTTCCTATCTTCTAATGATAGAATTCTTTAGCTGTCTGTCTATTTGAGTTAATCAAATCAATTTGTCTAACCTGAAAAACCCTCTGCTTGGAAAGTAAAATTCCATGTGTTAGCATGCTTGGCTTTGCAAAATTTACCTAAACAGTTTCATTTTGGAGAATAAGTTAATGGCCATTGCTGTATGGGATACCATTTATGCATACCACATTGACAAAGTTGTGAAGTAATCATAACTTTACTTGGTTGCAAGAACTCCAGATTATGCATATTTATCTTTTAATCATTTTAACTATGAAGAGACTTCTTTCATGTTCACCACTATGCGTAAAGAACAGGAAAGTGATAACTTTTATTTTTGTAGGATAATTTGGAAACCCCATTAATGGCTCCCCCCCAACATCGTCGTTGAATGGACAGCAGAGTTGTTGGTAACAATTCAAGTATCAACAATGCGTTCTTTGTGGGTGTAGAGGAGTTTCTTTAGTTGGCAAGTCAACTAGATGAATTCAAACAAGAAGGGAAGTTTATTTGCCCTTGTTTGAAATGTAAATGTAAGAAGCATCTTAAGCCAGGTGATGTCAGGATACATTTGTATGGCAAAGGTTTTATGCCTGATTATTACTATTGGCATAACCATGGGGAGAAACAACCTGAATTGGCTCAAACTGATGCCAACATTTGCAAGTCTCCCAATCCTCATGAGCAGATGGATAAGGATGTGGTTGGAGCGTCGTTCAAGAAAGGAGGCAAATCTGAGGTTCCTTGTCCTAATTTTGCAAAATTTGATGACATGCTTGCTACTGCACAAGCTCCGTTGTATGATGGGTGTAAGAAGCATACAGCATTGTCTGCATCCTTGGAATTGTTGCGCTTACAGTCTGATCATGACTTTTCTGATGCATCTATGGATGAGATTATCACAGTGACAACTGAGGCGTTACCTGCTAATCATCGAATGCCTACTAGCCTGTACCAAATGAAGAAATTGGTTTGGAAACTTGGTTACCTGAAGATTGATGATGATAAGGCTAAGCCGGATGGTCATTCTCAACTTGTTTAAGTGAGATTACTATGCCTTCATAATCTGTAACTTTATGATTTTAAGCACAAGGTTATGATACGTTTAAATTAGGTTATGAGATTTTTAACTCGTTTAGTACTGATTTACTGTTGTGTTCCTTGCGTATGCTTTTGTGACTGTTTGGCCGCAGAATTATAGTTAGACTTGCTGTGATTATTGACGGTTTAATTGAGAGCCATGTACCAATGTTAACTTTATGAATTTGTGTGTAGGACTGACAGGTTAGCAAATTTTGTGCGTAAGACTCACAGGCTTGAAAAAGAAAGTAGATGCACTAAATTTTGCCAACATCAGATTTGTTTCCAGTCATACGGACTAGTCCTATTTTTATATTAATATGCTGCGAATTCAGTCAGAAGTAATAAGAGGGTATAAGAATGGTGCATTGATCATGCATTGATATAACTTGATTTTATTACATGCTTGAGTGCTTTAAAATGATGATTTTGAATATGTCCATTTTGCATGTTCATGAATGATATCTCTTGCATGTGATTGAATTTGGTTTACTGGTTCCTGGGACTTATTCTCACCCTATAGATTAACATTTTACAGGAGACGATCAGACTAGGAGCCAAGGGGAAGCCTCCAGCACTAAAGACACTTAAGCTTATTGTAATGTCATTAGTTTAGAATTGTGTATTTAATCCTAATTACAAACTAGGATTATGATCATCACTTGCATGTAGCCTTAGACAATGAATTTGGCATTTTTGGTGCATTTGGCCCATTGAGGTAATTGTTTACCTAAGTTGACTTTTGGATGGGGTCAAATGTTTGTGCAAGTGTAATATTTATGTTTAAACTTATCCGAACTGGTGAGAATGTTATTTGCATGTTTAGGTGATTTCCTCTATGTCTCCGCTCGTGTGATATATTATGGGTTTGAGTGGCACGTTGGGCACGGATTGCTTCTTTATCTTGTGGCATGCCTACCGTGTACTTAGCCACTATAGACGTTTCTGTTTGGCCATTGTTTTTCCCTTTTGGTCTTATATTGACTTATTATCAACTTCAATTGATTCCTTTACTTCTTGAATGTGTTTACTCTGATTTTAAAGTGTGTAAGCTATCTTTTACGGTTGTTTTTGAATTTAAATGTTTTTGGGATCTCATTTTTACAAAGATCTTATATTTACTATATTATTTTAAAGTGTTAAACTTCATTTTTTTGATTCTCAATTATACTCTCAGGAGTGCTTTTAGCGTCTTATACATTATTTTGGTTCAATTAACCTCTTAAACTTTCAAATACGGATGACTTAATATCCTACTGTTAAATTCATACTAACAGATGGTAAGTGAGAAAGTGGGGCCCAGAAATTTGCTCAATTGGCTGCACGTATCATCCATGAGTTATTGGGTTGACTCTTTTCATACATGCCATACATGTGGATGCCGTGTTACAAATTTTAGAAATTCTTAAGGAAGAATCTCCTCCCAATCTGCAACTTGACTCCCTCTGTTTTTGATATCTTCTCTCCATCTTCCATGAAGGACTTGAAGCCCTACAAGAACTCCCATGAACCACTGCCGGAGAACAAAAAGAAGCACCTTCGAACCCAAAATAAAACCCAGAAATCACTCATGGAATCCAGAAATCACTCATAGTTATTCGCCTTTCTTTGGGGAATTATCAGTTTCCCCTTTGTCTACTCTACATATTTTGGTTAAAAGAACTAGTAAATATTTGTTTCATGCTTGCTTTGTAATTCTCTGTTTTTTTTTTGTTTTCCATTCTCAAATCTACAAGTATTTTAACATCTGGTGCCTTTTCTGTCTTGAAACACACTGAAATACGTTACTTTTGTGCTCTTGTCATCAGCCCAATCAGTACAACTTTTGAATTAGGAATCAACTATGATTATCAATAGAACTCACGCATGAGCTAACTACAGCTTTTGAATCAGAATCAGAACTCTTGTTCTATAATCTTTTTGAGCAGCAGAAAATTGTAGAAGAAGAAGATGAAGAAGAAGAAGGAGCTACAACACCCCATGGTAAGTTGAGTTAAGGATCTCGGCCGCATACTTCCCCCACGGCTATCTGCTCACGTTGCGGTAGTGCTTCTTGCTAATGGCGGTGATGTTCTTGGCCATTGGTTGATTGTGATGGAGGACAATAACTGGTGCAGAAAGGTGATGATGTGTTGGCTTCAATGAGGACTTGGCAGGTCACCCTTCTTCTTCCTCCCATGTGGCAAATAAAAAAGTTACAAATGATTAACTCTGATGGCAAGATAAAATTACACATTTTTTAAAATGATTTAAGGCGGTATTATTTCAACTAAAATGTAAGAATACTTGTTGTTTTTTTTAAAAAATTTTTAGAATATTTTTGTCCTTTAACTCTTAACTTTTTATCAAAAGTTTTTCATTTTATCTTTCATTAAATATTGATAAAAATACATTATTAAAATGTGTATATTTAATATGAGTAAATTTAAAAATTAAAAATTTACTAAATTTTTAGATAGGGTTAATAAATTTTAATATTGTCCTTGATTTTAGTAAAATATGTTAAAAATAATTTATAAATCAAAATAAAATAAATATTTTAAGTTTTGAGAATAAGAATCACAAGAGTGATATAATCATGATAATCAAGTCATAGTATTTTATAATCTCCGAGGAATATGAGAGAACATGGGAGATTAATGTTCATCAAGAATATTTTTTTTATTGTTTATAAGTATTTCTTATTGGAGCATCCATAACAAAAATTTAAATATTTTATTATAATTGAAATTTTTAAATTTTTTTGTTTTGTTTTAATTTTATTTTAGAAAGACACAAACAAATAAGAAATAATAAATAAACATGAACCGGGAGAGGACGGAAGAACGGAGAAGAGGCGACGGAGACGCTCCAGTAAGGTTCGATTTCTGCGCCATTCTTCCATTTCTCCAAGAGGTCCGAACTCAGTTAATGTGTGAAAGTCTTCATCTTTCCCTTTCACTTGCAAGGTGTGGTTTATAGCTTTATTGCTGCTCTGTCATAACTCATAACTCAGTTTCATCCAACTCATTAATCTCATCCCCTCAACTTCAAATTTCGCATTTTGAAGTTAAAAGTGTTATTCTGGAAATCGGTCGAATAATGGGAGGTTGAGGTGAGGCAGTGATGTAATTGATAAGGTAGTCCTGCAACAATTATCAGTGACAACAAAGAGACACTCTAAAATCACTTTCCAATACTTGGCTGAAGTTAGACTACTCAATAGTTTGCAAAATTACAGCCACAAAATAAGAGTCACAACTCCTGTAATAACAATAATAATGCTGCATTAATGGAAGATAAATTTGTTGATTTTGTATATTTCAATTCATATGAATAAGTAAAGTAATGCATGCGTATTTGAAGAATTTATGAGTGCTTGAGAAAGCTCGATTACGTAAATAGACGCATAACCCATTGGTCCCCAGAATCTTTAGGGAGTGCAGAGATAATGGAACAGAAGAAAAGGAGTCGTGTGTTTAGTGGTTATCGACCGATTGATTTATAAGAATCAGATCGGTAACCGTCTTATTAAATAATTAAATTAAGAGATAGGGAATAACTGACGGCTATTGTGTTATGGCTGAGCCTCTGCCCATTGGGCTCATTTGTGTGGTCCAGCTATCACGATCCATACAAGATAATAAAGACCAATCTATTTAAACTTATTAATTAATGTTAATCCATAAATAAATATTTCAACAAAACTAAGAGTAAGGGAAGGGGAAGATTTCCAAGAAGGAGAAGAGGAAATCCACTGAGGAGGAGAAAGACCAGAGACGACACACAATATTCTTCACCCCCTCTCTGACGTTGTTGCCAATACTATATTCTGCCTTGCTCCCTGAATCGTGCAGGAAGTTGCGCCTAACGGTTTGCTGCAGAGTATCGTCCTTGGAGTTGTGGTTGGGTGCCACCTGTCCTTTGTGGGGACCAATCCCATTTTTTAGCATAACAGTAATGTTCAGTAATAAGCATATTGTGTCGGACTCAAGTCTGATGGTTTTGAAAAAAAAAAAAAAATGCAACAATAGGCCATAAAACTTATAAAATGGAATGCATGTGGGAAAGCTTTCAGCCTACGCCATAAGGGTGAAAACATAAAAGGAAAAGAGTAATAAGTCATCAGACTTGAAATTCAAATTGTTTGTGTTGTGTGATTGTTTGTTTGCTTGTTCTCTTTCTTTTTATTTAATGTCACTTAAAGGTGTGCTTTGATGGCGAAATTTCTACACATGTGAATGATATGTTTTGGGGCTGAAAATCACTGCACATGGGCTATATTTCTTTGCAAAATTCTGTGGTAAAATACATGTTTGTGACTAATTGGGCTGACAAGTGCTACATCTTGCCGTGCATTGGAATTCTGCACTCATTGAGGTTGTGTTTTGGGCCGGAAAGTGCTTCATGTGGATGTGGTCAATGTTTTACTCAAAAGCTCCATTTAAATTTTTGAAAGCTGCTTGTCATGAGTTGAGAAGTAAAGCATATGGTCAAGATTCTGTTTAAGAACTCTGTTTAGATCCTGCACATTACATGCTCTTGTTTTGGATCAGATTAATGTGTTTTATTAATGCTAAAATCTTGGTTAAGTTTTGTTTAATGCGTGCTGGAATTCTGTTGAAATTGTTGCATGTTGATATTAAATTTTTATCTAAGCATAAGCTTATATTTCACAATTGATGTTTAGTTCGCAGGCCCTGCTTCTGTGTTAAATCTGGTATGCAGAAATTTTGCACAAAGGATCTTGTCATTTTCAAGTTAAATTGTGGATGAATTAATCAGGCAAGCTTGGAGTGTGAATATTCCTGTGTTGACATGGTTGCTTCCTATCTTCTAATGATAGAATTCTTTAGCTGTCTATAGCGTTAATCAAATTGTCTAACCTGAGAAACCCTCTCCTTGGAAAGTAAAATTCTGTGTGTTAGTATGCTTGGCTTTGCAAAATTCACCTAAACAGTTTCATTTTTGAGAATAAGTTAGTGGCTATTGATGTACTTTATTTTATCTTACTCCGTTTTGTATTTAGGTACTACAAATATTAAACATGTGTTCAATCTATGTTAGCTTTATATCCGGCTCCTTATAGAGATAAATCATATGGGTTCTATTGTGAGTATAGAAACTAATACTTGTATAAAGCTGATATATTAATAAGTCAATTATCATGTTTCTAGTAGTATAAAAATTTACACCTACTTTATGAAGTCAAGGTCAATGATAATGAAATACAGGTCGATTAATTAACTTCTACATATTAGGTGAACCTAACTCACAATAATTGGAGGTAAAAAAAAAAAAGAACAAGAATTTTGAAACTTTATGAAGTCAAGGTCAATTAATTTGTAATATTGTATATCAAGTTCCATTAACATAGCTTTCATCTTTATAGTAGTTTTGCATTGTAATATCCTAAAATTTTAATCTAAGATTTATAAATTAATTAAGGGTAAATTAGCACATTGGAGTAATAATTAAGTTAATTATGTTTCCAAATCACTAATGGACTTATTGGAATGTTGGACAACCTTAAGATTGTGTGGTAAGATGGGTATTGGGTCAATTGGGCCCCAATAGAAGACCTAAAACACATTTAGGGCCCTCTACACCATTTGTCGTGGCAGATGCACCGTATATGTGATACACCAAATGGCTTGGAACTCAAGAGGAAACAGGAAAAACACAGAGAAGATTGGGTTTCATGGTTTTGGGCCTTTTAGAGGTTCTAGGAGCTTAAGATCTTTGAGGTAAGCCTCCTTTTTCATCCTCCTTCCTTCTCATACGAAATTTCTATGGTTTGGAGTGTTGAGAGATGATGATTTTGTTTTTAGGAATGATTGATCCAAACTCATTGACTTAAATGGAGTCTTTGAGAGTTAGTTTAAGTTTGTATGCTTAAGGTTAGTGATTTTGTAGAGTTTGGGGTTGGACTCTAGGGTTTGGATGAACCCTAGTCTCTAAATAGATGTTTGGGAGCAATATGGACCACTAATTTGTGTTGTTTAACCCTATGAAAGCTAGATGAAACTAATAAAAGATTGTTAAGGTTTTGATTACGCCAAAGATAGGAGTTATGAATTAAAATTAGCTAAATCAACATTCCTTACTAATTTTTTCACTAATTTGGCATTTTAAAAAGAAATAGACAATTCGTTGCTAAATTCCATGGCTAATTCACATTTTTTTAATAGTGTAATGTTTATAAATGAAGTCTTTTAAACTCTTATGTTCAAACCAAATAAAACATTAATAATAAAACTTATATAAAATTTTCACAATAATTTATTTGCTTTTAACTATTATTACTTTGTGAAGAAGTATATCTTAACTTACAAAGAAATGTGATCAATTAATATGAAGTTAAAGTTTTTTTTCTACACTTTCAAGGAGTACTTGGTGTCTTGTACGGATAAGTAAGATAATTTTCTTTCAAAGCAATTTTTTGAAGGGAAAAAAACCCTTTGGTGAGTGACACATTAAGTCCTTTTTTTTTTTTTGCTGACATGGCATGAGCTTGGTACTTAGTGTAGTGATAGGTATTCCTTGTTGACCATGTCCTTTACTACTAATATATCATTGAACTTTTTTTATATCAAAGAGGGTGAAAAAAGAAAATGACCATTAGTTTATACTCAAATAGTTAATATAGATGTAAAAAAAAAAATCCAATTAAAGAAATAAAGAGAACGATCCATAGGATACCTTCTTTTTGATCATGTATCCTCATCCTCATCTTCGTCTTCATCGATCTTCATCTTCATCTTCATCCTCCTCCTCTTCAAAAATAAACACACTCTCTCTTCAACATTAGTTATCGGATGACATTATGAGGTCTCAATCATCTTATCTAGGCCAAATATAAGAAGTAGAATTAGGGAGAGGAAGCAAACTTACTTCTCATTGAGATTAGAATCACCGAATGGCTTTGAATTGTTCGTATAAGCCGATAAAGCATGAGTCTTCAATTTTTTTTTTTTTCAACTCTCATTGCCTGATCGTGACAACAAAATGGAGTCAGTGTCAGCAGAACAATAGCTCAAACTCATCCAATCACAAAATAACGTACATTGAGAACTAATTCTAAACCTTTCTCTAAGCCTTTTTAGCCAGGTACTCTTTTATTTTTTCTTCAGTAATGATCCTCGGGTCCTTTTCTTCTAGCGACCTCGTTCGTCACTATCATCTGAGACATGCTCGGTTGGTGAGCTCCGACACTGCAACCACCGACTACTGCTACCACTACAATGATGACTTTCTCCTGCACTTGTCAAAACCCCATTTGAGCGATGATTCAAGGCTATCTAACTCAGACAGGGAAGGTGATCTGATTCTGAATCATATGACCTTTGCCTTAACCTGAACGTTCTCTCCTACTTCTGCTGCTCATTATCTTCTACGTACTACGAGAGTAATAAAGAGATCTGACACAGCCTAACACCCCACAGGAAAGATGGAGAAAAATGGGGACGAAGTAGATCTAACCATTGTCAGGGTGATTGATACTCAAATATAGGAAACGCCCCTCTTAACACCCACCATGGTTCCTTCATCCCCATCGTCAGGGTCTAAAGGGAGAGGTTATTGGGGTAAGCCCTCATCGTCCTTCCTCCTGTGTAAGGCAGTACACAACGCAACGTAGTGGCGAAACTCTGCCACCCCAGCTGCCTAGCTCTCCACCATCGGTAATAGACCCATTTGCAAGCGACATCTCATCTTAGCTTCTGAAATCCATTAAGGCATATGAAAAAGCAGATCGCTTTGCTATAGAAATTTGAATTTTGAAGATGGAGAGTATTGAGAGACACAAAGATAAGGATGCCTTGGGAACAAAACTCTCTCTTCATTTGTGTATTGCGACACTCAAAAATATGGGAAACAACAGATGTTAATGCTCCCGAGATAATTCAACGATCTCGTTGAAACATACAAGTAGGGAAAAATAAATTAAAATTGAAAAAAATAAATTGAATCTCAAAAACCAATATAAAGAAATATTCAATGAAATTAACCAATAAGAGAATAATATCAAAATTAGCCTCTAAAGTCCACCAACCAATTAGAGACAATCTTTTTTTAGCCAATCAAGTTGAATCTATAAGATTTGTATAATAGAGTTGATTGATTAATTGATAGTTGATTGATTGATTGATGATTGATGATAGTTGATGATTGTTTGATAATTAATAATTGATGATTGATTGATAGACTCCCTTGCTCGTAAATAATACATAGATGTACACCGACTCAAATGCCACTATTTCATTGACCAAATAATTAAGTTACATATATTCAATTACTTCCCTTGCCTTTTTATACACACACACACACCACACACACATATATATATATATATATATATATATATATATATATAATTGTTTTAAAAACTTTATATGGGTGTAATGATAATTTCGAATAATTGAATAGTTTTGCACTTATTGTATTGAGAAAGGTAGAAAATATTAATTGTATATTTTACCTATCACCATGGTGTTAATTGTGACATTATTATGGGCAAAACTAAAAAATTATTATAATTTTAAATGCTTTCAACTAAATAATAAACTTTTATTAGTATAAAAGATTCAATTAAAAATACTTTGTATATAGGGATGTGAGAGTAAGGTCCTTTCTCATAGTATCATATTCACATTTTTAATTTGTTCATCAATTATAAATACATAAATCCTATGGTACTTAAATAAATAATTATCTATTGACCAAGACTTCGTAGCTTGTAAATAATAGACAGTACATGCACACAATTGAAATGCCATCAAGTAATTGACCAACAGAATTTGATCAGCGTTGTAATGTTGCATATGGAGTCTAGCTCAATTAAATTATTTCCGTCAAAAAATAATTCCCTTGCAGAAGATGCATTCACACTTTCACATGCACATCGATTTACTTACCGCGCTAACTATAGAGTTCGCAAGTGCTTCTTATTATATATAAATCTAATCGTATATATCACACATTTGTGGATTAGTTATGCAGACAAGTACATATGGGTCTGAAAAGGAAAATAAAGAGAGGGCAGATAAGATAAACCCCAAGTGAGAGGGAACCAATTTTTGAGCGCATAGCAAGGAACACGAGCAACGCAACTAATTATCCAGAAGCTATGGCCGTCATTCCAATGTTGAAAGGAGCAAATTATATGATTTGTGGAGTCGGAAAATGAAGACTATGTTCAAGTCTCAAAGGCTGTGGGACTTGGTGGAGAAGGTATTTGAAGACAACCAATCTGCAGGCAAGACTGATAATTCAACAAGCCTTAGATGATGAAATTTTCCCTTTCATTGCACCAGCAACTACCTCGAAACAAGCCTGTGACATTTTAAAGCAAGAATCACTACCCAAAAAAAAAAAAACAGCAAATTAGTGACGAAATTTGCTAATCCATCACTAAACCATTGCTAATTTGGTTACTAATTTAGCGATGGAATCTAATGATAGAACATTTTGTTGCTAAAATTTTATTATTATTCTATCGCTAATCCGTCGGAAATAATTTACTGACAGAATTTATTGATGGAAAATTTTATCGCTAATGCTCAAGATATCTTATTCCGATTTAGTGACGGAATTTGCGATGAAAAATTCCATCACAAAGCTTTCTGTTATAATTATGTCGCTAATTCTGTCACAAATTATTTTTAATTTAATTTAATTATTTATAATATATATTTATATATAATTTATTTAATAACTTATTATTATGCTATAACTACATAATTTAAAAATTATAATTTAAAATAATGTATTATTTTAAATTATTTGTATATTATTAATAATAATTTAAATTGTATATTTAATTATTCTTATTTAAAAATAAAAATAAAATAAAATAATTAAAAAATAAAAATTTAAAATATTATATATTATATAGATACAAATTATTATATAATATATAATGATAATAAAACATTTTTCAATTTAATATTAAATTTATTATCATAAATAATTTTTTAAATAAAATATAATAGAAAAAATTATTATATATAAATTAATTTTTCCATATAAATAAATAAATATAATGTTAAAAAAAAGTAAATGTAAAGGCTATATTTAATAATAATTTAAAATAATATATTTATTAATATATGTGTGTGTGATTAAGTATTATATATTTAATTTATCAATTAAGATTAAAGATTCCTTTCAGCTTAACTGATAACAAGATAGACGCAAAGGCATTAGGGTGTATGAGATTGCAAGTTTGAACCTAGCTAAGGCACAATTAAAGGTAAATAATATTTGATATGGCAGTGGCAGCGACAAGTAACGTGGTGGTGATATGGCAATGAGGTGGCATTGGTCCATCGGGTCACGTGGCAATAATATTTTAGTCTACCTAATAAATTAGCGACATAATAAGCCCGTTAAAAAATTAGTGATGAAATACATTTTATCGCAAAGTCAGAATAGCTTATCCTTGTTTAATGACAAAATTTCTATTGCTATTCCGTGGCTAATTAGTGATGGAATGCAATTTTGTCGCTAATTCTGTCACTAATTAGTGATGGAATTTGCAATTCCGTTGCTAACAAATTAATAATGGTGTTTTTAACGATGAAAATATTTTGTCGCTAATCCGTTAATCGACAGAATTTTCACTGATTAGTGACGAAAAATTCATCGCTAATTAGCTGTTTTTTGGTAGTGAATATAACAATAACCTAATAATGAAGGTATACCAGTTTTGCATATCGCGCGCGCTTTTTTGATAGTGATTAAAATCATATGTAAGATGTGAGTATGTTAATTTGTGGGAACAAGGAAAGACGGGAAGATGAAAGAGATAGAAGAGGAAACTAATATAAACATGGTCGAACTCTGGTGTGGGTAACCGTGAAGTACCTAAACAAATAGGTGCAGAAGCTGAGAAACATGACACAAAGGGGGAAAAAAATTGGACACAGCGGCCAAGAAGGGAAATTACGATGTTCATTCATGTAGTTTTAGCATGTTGTAGTATTAGTCTATATACCGTTTTTTCATTGCTCCAAGTTTTTTAAGTTTCAGCAATCTACAACATGAGTCCTTATTATTACTGACAAAAATAAATCTTCTAATATATACATAACTTTGTTAATCCTATATCTAATTTGATAAAATTATGATAAGTTGGATGTTATGAGAGCAAAATGACTACTAACTTTCGCTTGCTTGTCCTTGTTGTGTTTCCTTCCTTATCATGTTTCATTCATTGTGGGTTCAAGATTTCTGATTTGACATCCTACTTTATAATTCCGTTACTAATTTTGTCACAAATTATTTTTAATTTAATTTTATTATTCATAATATATATTTATATATAATTTATTTAATAACTTATTATTATGCTATAACTAAATAATTTAAAAATTATAATTTAAAATAATTTAAAATATTATTTTAAATTATTTTCATATTATTAATAATAATTTAAATTTTATATTTAATTATTCTTATTTAAAAAAAAAAATAAATAAAAGAATTTAAAAATAAAAATTTAAAATATTATATATTATATTGATGCAAATTATAATATAATATTAATGATAATAAAATATTTTTCAATTTAATATTAAATTTATCATCAAAAATAATTTTTTAAATAAAATATAATAGAAAAAATTATTATATATAAATTAATTTTTCCATATTAATAAATAAATATAATGTTAAAAAAGTAAATGTAAAGGCTATATTTAATAATAATTTAAATGATATATTTATTAATATATGTGTGTGTGGTTAAGTATTATATATTTAATTTATCAATTAAGATTAAAGATTCCTTTCAGCTCAATTGACAGTAACGTGGACGCAAAGACATTAGGGAGTATGAGGTTGCAAGTTTGACCCTAACCAAGGCACAATTGAAGGTAAATAATATTTGACATGGCAGTGACAAGTGACGTGGTGGTGACATGGCGGTAAGATAGCACTGGTCCATTGGGTGATTAGGACGTGGCAGTGGCATGGTGGTGAGGTAGCATTGGTCCACCAGGTGATATGGCAATGATATTTTGGTCCACCTAATAAATTAGCGACGGAATAAGCTTGTTAGAAAATTAGTGATGGATTAGCAATAGAATGCATTCCGTCGCAAAGTCAGAATAGCCTATTTTTATTTAGTAATGAAAAATTTCTATTGCTATTCCATCGCTAAATAGCAACGGAATGCAATTTTGTTGCTTTGCAATTCCGTCGTTAATGAATTAATGACGGCATTTTTACCGATGAAAATATTTTGTCGCTAATCTATTTAGTGACAAAATTTTCACTGATTAGTGATGAAAAGTTTCATTGCTAATTAGCTGTTTTTTTTGGCAGTGAATATGACAATAAGCTAATAATGAAGGTATACCAGTTTTGCATATCGCACGCGCTGTTTTGATAGTGATTAAAATCATGTGTAAGATGTGAGTATGTTAATTCGTGGGAACAAGAAAAGACGGCAAGATGAAAGAGATAGAAGAGGAAACCAATATAAACATGGTCGAACTCTGGTGTGGGTAACCGTGAAGCACCTAAACAAACAAGTGCAGAAGCTGAGAAACATGACACAAAGGGGAAAAAAAATTGGACACAGCGGCCAAGAAGGGAAATTACAATGTTCATTCATGTAGTTTTAGCATGTTGTAGTATTAGTCTATATACCCTTTTTTCATTGCTCCAAGTTTTTTAAGTTTCATCAATCTACAACATTAGTCCTTATTATTACTGACAAAAATAAATCTTCTAATATATACATAACTTTGTTAATCCTATATCTAATGTGATAAAATTATGATAAGTAGGATGTTATAAGAGCAAAATGACTACTAACTTTCGCTTGATTGTCCTAGTTGTTGTGTTTTCTTCCTTATCAAGTTTCATTCATTGTGGGCTCAAGGATTCTGATTTGACATCCTACTTTTTTTTTTTTGCCTAGTAGTTATTCTTTTATACAAGTCAGCATAATTTTAACAAGTCAACTACTTAAGTCCTAGTAGTCACATTTAAAAATATAAGAATTAACATTGCATGCGTATGAAATTTAAGAGATTTGGAGCAACAAAAAAAAGTATAGGGTCTAATAACAGCACATGCTAAAAGCATAGGAAACCAATCAGTTGTACTTTTCAGAAAAGAAGATCTACCAGCTTTAATTTGCATCTTTTACACATGCATGTGCACGTACCTGCATTTTTTATGGTGATTAAAGATGTGTACACGAGGAGTGGCAGGTGATACTGGACAAATGGAAAGAAGACTTGGAATAAGGATGATAGAAGAGGAAACAATTATAACCATAGATACAAAAGAGGAGGAAGGCGAGGCTACTAATTATAAAGCACCTGAAAATAAAGGGCAGAAAAGATAGTCTGAGAAATATACAAGTAGTGGCGACGTTATTTAAAACATTGACATACCAAGGTTTGCTGAATCCTCCGCCATCTCTGTTCCAACCTGGCTCTGATATGGACTTGGAAATGCGTTCGCCACCCTTTTAACTGAAAGTATTCTTGGAACAATATCTAGGAAAATACCAACGCATTCGTATTCCCTATTATAAACGTAATCAAGACGCGTCCAGCAAACTTGGCTTTCGCCTTCTTGGTGGGAAACACAGTATCCTTCATATGCTAAATCTTCCTTCTGCTTTTAAGTTTTGCGAGTGTGTAATAAACTCCTAACCTATGCACTGCAATTCCTTGCAATCGAACTTAAAACTGCTATTGTGTGTTACTAGCGGCTTTCACCTATTACGCCGCATATGTTTCTGCTTTCGTTAGTTGGTTAGCTATTATTTTCTCATTCTTCATTTTAGTGCGTGAATTGCCAGAAGCAATGCTATTGGCAAAATGTCTTGGTTGTAAAGTGGTCGCGAGGCTAAACTCTTCAGATTACGAAAGGCTCTTTATAGGATTCAACAAGCTCGACGGCAAGAAATAGTGAAAATGACAAGTATTTTCTGAAGAGTAGTGGATTTGAAAGGAGTGAAACTAGCAGGATTTAAATTCGAAGAAAGAAGGAAAAGTTGATCTTTTCTTTTTAATTTGTTTTTATCTATCTATTATGATTATATATCTGATTTATGTTGGTCTGTACTTGTTTTATTTGTATTGGAATTGGCTGTTCATAATCAATCAAGTTCATACTCAGTATACATAAGACAGAATGCAATTAAATCCATAAACTTAAATTTAATCTCATATCAATTCAAAGGAATAACACAAACTAAATACGTAAGCGTATCATTAGTCAAAAAACACCACAAGATTCCATAGGTGGATGAATTATTTGTTGTGAACACTGTATTTTGTTCAGATATTCTTTAAATATAAAATAATAATAAATTCAACCAAAAGATAAAAATTTTATAATATAGATGAAAAAATTAATAGGGTTTGATTTTATTTTAGCTTAGGTAATCTTTTGTTAGCTAAGATTCTATTTCGTTTAGTTAGTTAAAACAATCAAAAATTCAAAAAATATTTTGTCTTAAATAATAATTAAGAAAATCTAGGATTAAGAAAATATTTTTCTATTTTAGATTATCTTTCATTTTTTAAAAAAATAAAAAAATCAATCAAAATTTAAAAATGGTAGTTAAAACAAATATAACAAAATCCTAAAAATTCATTAAATAAAACTTTCTTTTGAATTTTAATGAAAAATTCAGGTTTGAAATAAAAGATCCTTCATTTTAAATATTCTCATTTCAAATTAAAGTTATATATATATATATATATATATATTTTCATTTTTTTAAAAAGAAAAGGTTATAAAAAAAGAAAAAAAGCACCGAAGGATTAAAGTTTTTCGGTTCATTCTGCAAATGCACGCATGCAGAAGAAAACGGAGAGAGAAGGGACGCATGCGGAAGAAATGCAGAGACGCACATAGCAGAAGAGCAGAAGAGCAAAGAAAAGGGGAACACGAAAGCTTTAGAAGTCTACTTCCCTGCTTCTACTTTTTGGAAAACAGCTAAGTTGAGGAAGAAGAAAAAGACCAGATTTGTACGTTGAAGAAGGGTGGTGTTGCAGAGGAAATCTGACTCTGTGTGAGGAAGGAGAAGCCGAATCAAGTCTGAGTCTACAAATTCAGGCTACCCAAGTATTTTTTTTCCTTCTGGTCTTCAATATAAAGGGGATGGCTGGAGATTTTTTCAAAAAAGGAGACAGAGGGGGGAGCGATTTTTGAAGGTTGGAGTTTTGAGTGTTGAATCTGAATATCTCAATTCATTTGTATAATAAAATATGATAGAATAAAGTAATTCATGCGTACCTGAAGAATCCATGTATGCTAGAGAAATCTTGATTATCTCGAGTGTAGGCAGATATACAACCCACAGGTCCCCAGAGCCTTCAGAGAGTTCAGAGATAATGAAAGTAGAGAAATGAGTCGTGTGTTTGCGGTTATTGACTAATCGTCTTATATAGATCAGATCGGTAACCGCATTGTTAAATAATTAAATAATTATATTATCTATTATCTCTGACTCAGTCAGTTAAGAGATAAGAAATAACTAATGGCTACTGGGTTGTGGGTTGGGCCTCTGCCCATTGGGCTCACTTGTGTGGTCCACCTATCACGGTCCACACAAGATCATAAGGACCAATTTATTGGGCTTATTAATTAATGCTAATTCATAAATAATATTCCAACAATCTCCCACTTGGATTGCATTAATTAAGCAAGTTGTATAAACAAGCCACAAACAAATTCAGAAAATGAAACTCCACAAAATCACTGAATCCTATGGGGAAACAAGTGATATGATATCTCATAATCTGAGTAAAATATGAAATTTTATTTCAAACACAGCTCAGTAAGATAACAACATAAATCACTGATTCCTATGGGGAAACAAGTGACATGCATAGCGTACCACAACAGAATCATTGAATCCTATAGAGATACAAATGATATAGACGCATCTAACTGAACTGAACATACCTCATAGAAGAAAACAAAGCCTAAAGAGAAATTGCAACATAAAAGGTTCTCAAACTCCCACTAAACTAGGGCATCAAAGGAATTCACAATACTCATACAAGTTACATGATTTTGAAAAACTTCTACAGGTATGCCCTTAGTCAGTGGATCTGCAAGCATTTGCGTGCCAAGAATGTGTACCACACGGGTTTGAGACTCAGCAATTTTCTTTTTCACAAATATAAGTTTGATATCAAAATGCTTTGTACGACTGGAATTTCTATGATTGTTAGCATAGTATACTACAGATTTGTTATCACAATAAATGATTAGAGGACGTGATATTGACTCAACTAGGTGCATGCCAGATATCAACTTCCTCAGCCATATAGCGTGACGTGTAGTCTCAAAGCAAGCAATATACTCAACTTCCATAGATGAAACTGCCGTAAGTGTCTGTTTCACACTCTTCCAAGAGACAGCTCTTCCAGACAACATGAAAATATAGCCAGTCGTGAATTTACGATCATCCAGACAAGAGGCAAAATCTGAATCTGAAAAGTCAACAATCTCAAGATCTTCTGATCCCTTAAAGTCATAATCAGAATACCCAACAACCTCAAGAGAATTTGACCTTCTGTAAGTCAACATATGATCCTTTGTACCTTGAAGATACCTTATAACTTTCTTAGCAGCCTTTCAATGATCCGGACCTGGATCATTTAAGTATCGACCCAGCACTCCAATGGCAAAGGCTATATCTGGTCGAGTACACACTTGAACATACATGAGGCTGCCGACAGCGGAAGCGTCTGGTATCTTTCTCATTTCAGCCCTCTTCTTATCATTATTGGGACACTGTAACTTTGACACCTTTTTGTACAGGAGCAGGTGAAGAAGAACATGAATTCATTCTAAATCTCTTAAGTACCCGCTTAACATAAGTGGCCTGTGATAAACCAAGAATACCACGAGACCTATCACGATGAATTTGTATTCCAAGAATGAAGGAGGCTTCACCCATGTCCTTCATGTCAAAATGGCAAGACAATAGGTGCTTTATCTCATTGAGAAAATTTATTGAATTGCTAGCTAATAAGATATCATCAACATAGAGAACAAGAATGGCAAAATTGTTCCCATCAAACTTCTGATAGATGCACTGATCTGAGACATTCTCAACAAAACCAAGAGAGGTGATAACTTCATCAAATTTCAGATACCACTGCCTAGAGGCCTGTTTTAGCCTATAGATGGATCTCTTTAATCTGCATACTAGATGTTCTTTATCGGATTCAACAAAACCATCAGGTTGTGTCATGTAGACTTCTTCATACAATCGCCATTCAAGAACGCAGTCTTGACATCCATTTGGTGAAGATTAAGATCAAGCTGTGCAACTAAAGCCATTACCACTCTAAAAGCATCTTTGGTGGATACCGGAGAGAAGGTTTCTATGTAATCAATACCTTCTTTCTGGTTGTAGCCTTTAGCTACAAGTCTGGCTTTATATCTATCAATTTCACCTCTAACTCCTCGTTTTGTTTTAAAGACCCACTTGCAACCCACTGGTTTAAACCCCTTTGGTAGCTCTACAAGCTCCCATACGTGATTGCAATACATAGAGGCAATTTCTTCACTATAGCCCCAACCATTCAAAAGAATGTGAGCTAGAAATGGCCTCCTGATAACACATTGGGTCTAAGCTATCAATAGTATCTGAATCAAATTCCTGCAAATATACCATGTAATCATCTGGAATAGCAGACCTGCGAACCCTTTGGGACCGTCTCGGTTCAACAACCATGTCCCTATCACCCTCTAAAGGTGGTTCATCTTGAGCTTCATTATGATCCACAGCATTATTTCTGTCAACATGAGGAGTTGTCAAGATAGGCATAGGCAAAATGCTACTTTCGTCATGCAAGGTAATATGCCTAGGCACAGAGCTCCCACTGTCTAAGGCATCTTCAAAGAAGTAAGCTCGGTCAGATTCAATTACCCTAGTAGTGTGATTTGGACAATAGAATCTGTACCCATGAATCCGATGCAATAGCCAATAAAGAAACCATCAACAGTTTTAGCATCAAGCTTCATCTGTTGTGGATTGTAAGGTTTTACCTGTGCTTTACAACCCCAAACTCGCATATGCTTCAGCACAGGAGTCCTTCCAAAATACAACTCATATGGAGTCTTTGGAACTGACTTACTAGGAACTTGATTCAAAATATAAACAGCAGTTTTAAGTGCATCACCCCACAAGAATTCCGGTAGTGAGGAATGACTGATCGTGCTCCTAACCATATCCATGAGAGTACAATTTCACCTTTCTGCAACCCCATTTTGCTGCAGGGTGCCAGGCATAGTCTACTGAGCTTCAATGTCGTGCTCTTGAAGGTACAAAGCAAATGGCCCAGGGTTCCTGCCAGTCTCAGTATATCTCCCATAAAATTCTCCTCCTCTATCAGATCTCACATACTTGATCAACTTGCCAGATTTCAATTCGACTGCTGCTTTAAAGGTCTTGAATGCATTAAGGGACTCGCCCTTTTCACGTAAGAGTTCAATCCATCCATGACGAGAGTAATCATCCGTGAAGGTGATGAAATATCTGAAACCACCTATAGCCGGAGGCGTGATAGGTCCACAGATATCAGTATGGATTAAGTCTAAAGTGTTTTCAGACCTCTTTGCCCCTTTGGTTCTAGCTCTAGCAGGGAATTTTCCCTTTATATAGTTAACACAAGTCTCAAAATCTGAGAAATTAAGGTCTTGTAAGACACCTTGCTTGATCATGCGCTCCAATCTCTTTCTAGAGATATGACCCAAACGACGATGCCATAACATAGAGGAATTATCATTGGGCCTTTGACGTTTATGCCCAATAGCAGCATTGATATGGAGATTAGGAAGTTCAAGTGACCAATCATTCAATCGATATAAATCATATATCAAGGAAGCGATACCAACATTAATGGAATCAAAACAAATGTCAATTTTTCCATTTCCTTGGAAGAATAAATAGCCACAAATATCTAATGCAGAAGTTGAAATTAAATTTCTCTTCGCAGAAGGTACATAAACAACATTGTTCAAATGCAAAACATGACCAGAATTTAAATACAAAGAAACAATTCCAATGCATTCAACTAATGCCTTGCTCCCTGCTATGCCAAAGACTGACCTCTGTGCCTTACTTGGAACCTTCTAGTTTCTTAGCCCCTGTAGAGAATTCACAACATGTACAGTGGCACCAGAATCCAGCCACCATGAGTCAAAGGAAGTTTTAATAGTGTTAGATTCAAAACAAACTAGAGCTAGAGGGGCAGTTTGAAGAGTTGTACCTTTACTTTCTTGTTTGCTCTTCAATTTGAAGCAATTAGCTTTAATGTGACCCGGTTTCTTGCAATAATTGCATAACCCTTTAAAGGGTTTCTTCCTCGACTTCTCACTCTTATCACTATCCTTCTTAAAGGTTGGATTATTAGGCTTTGAGGCATCATGCTTCTTCCCCTTTTTCTTATATGACCCTCCAGATTTGCTGTTAGAGCCATGAGAAACATAGTTTATTGAGTGAGAGGAATTCTTCTTTATAGCTTCCTCTTCTTGAGTGACTATCGATATCATCTGGTCAACAGACTATTCAGCTTCTTGTGAGTTGTATGAAGTCCTCAAGAATGCGTACTCTGGTGGCAGTGATTGAAGAACACGGTAAACCAAGGTACTTTCACCCAAATCAATCCTATATGACTTAAGCTTGTTATAGTAATGAACAAGCTTCAGAATGTGCTCCCTGACACCAGAAACTTCGTCATATGAGTATTGTCAAGAAGTGATAGATAGTAGTTTTTTTGAGTCTTGTCAAGCTTCTTGTATTTGTTACCAATAGCCTTCAAGTACTCCACTGCAGTATCATTTTCAGGAATGCTGTCCCTAATTTCCTTTTCAATTGTGTACTTGATGATCGCTAGACAGATCCAGTTGGACTCACTCCATTGTTTATGGAAGGCTATTTCAGAAGCACTGGACTAGAAAGAGAGATCCACAGGTTTAGGCTCTCTCAGAGCTAAATCTTTCTCAGAAATAGTCAGATACATATTGAGGGACTCTTTCCAGTCATCATAATTAGTCCCATTGAGAGCCTTCATAAAGGATAGTTGCGTAAAAGCAGAAACTGAAATCGCAAAATAGAAAATAGGAAATATTAATTATGCGTGCACAACATAATTATAAAACAGAATTTCCCCAACAAGCGATTATCAAGTATGCAACTATAACCATGCACTAAGAAGGCTCATATACCATAAAGATTTAGCTCACACAAAAGTCCATACAAAATAATGCATTAAACATTTTCATACCTATAGGGTACAATAAATATCTAATACATTAAAGGAGTGCTATTAGTCTATTCTCAAAGCCAACCATCAAAATACATTAATAATGTCATACCTATAGGGTATGTCCATTATCAATGCTACAAGATCTTAAGCATCATCAATAATTCACAAAATCACAAATTTTATGACCTTAGGACAAAACAAAATAATTTTAAAAGGTCCTTAGGGTCTTTTGGGATTTAGGAAATAAATTTATGACTTAAGTGAAATTTTTAAATTAATCAGGGGCAAATAAGTAATTCTGGAAGAGATTTGGGTCAAAATTGCAATTCTGAAAGCTAAGGGACTAACTTATAAATTCCAGAAATTTATTGGGTCACATAGTGAATAGAAGAAATGGTGGGTCAATGAGGTAATTTAAATTGGGCTCGAAATGCAATTAATCAAAAAATTTTTTTTTTTAAATAATGATCTGGGCCCAAACAACTTTGGCCCAGAACCTATTGCACAAGTGAAACATGCGTTTCACTGGCCCAGAACCACTTTCACCTCTTTTTTTTAATACCCCAAACAAATTTAGGCCCCAAATATCAGCCCACATTTCCAGTCCCCTTTTCACTAGTCGGATCCCTAGGATCCAATTTAACTAGTTTCTTGACCTAGCTTTCTAGGTCTTCCAGCAGCCACAAACCAAAAATTTTCAGCAATTAAATTCCGACGAACATGCTGACAGGATACTTAACTTGAGTCAAAAGCAAAAAAAAAAAAAATTCTTGTTCCTCTGTTAACGTTCAAATACACAGAATCACAGCTTTTGCTTCACGTCTTAATTACAGAGACCATGTAAGAGCTTCTTAAGTTTTAGATTTATGTCCATAAAAGCCGCACACACGTCGTGAAACAGAGAGCCAGTCAACCAGCGGCTGAATTCCGTCGACGGTGAGGGCAAAGACGCTTACTGAACGTCGTGAAACAAAGACGCTTACAGTAGTGGCAACGACAGAACCCCTTTTGAGATTTTTTTATATCATAAATATAAAAGGATTTTAAAATCAAAATCCTCAAATTTAATAATAATAAGAGGAGAGGAACCCCACGAATGAACATGGTGAAAAATTTGAGCAAGTAAGATTAAAAGAATTTCAATTCAATTAATCATATTGAATTGAGATACTTTAGATTTAATATTTACAACCAGGCTCTGATGCCACGTGTTGAATCTGAATATCTCAATTCATTTGTATAATAAAATATGATAGAATAAAGTAATTCATGCGTACCTGAAGAATCCATGAATGCTAGAGAAATCTTGATTACCTCGAGTGTAGGCAGATATACAACCCACAGGTCCCCAGAGCCTTCAGAGAGTTCAGAGATAATGAAAGTAGAGAAATGAGTCGTGTGTTTGCGGTTACCGACTAATCGTCTTATATAGATCAGATCGGTAACCGCCTTATTAAATAATTAAATAATTATATTATCTATTATCTCTGACTCAGTCAGTTAAGAGATAAAAAATAACTGACGGCTACTGGGTTGTGGGTTGGGCCTCTGCCCATTAGGCTCACTTGTGTGGTTCACCTATCACGGTCCACACAAGATCATAAGGACCAATTTATTGGGCTTATTAATTAATGCTAATTCATAAATAATATTCCAACATTGAGAGCTTTGAGAGAGAGAAAACTAAGAGAGCACGGGAGAATTTGCGGTAGAGAGAGTTGAAGGCAAGAAGATGATTAAGAGCTAGAGGAAGGAAGCAGAACATGGCAGAGAGAAAGACCAAACGTTCAATGGGGAAGAAGGAACAATTGAATATGTCCATCTCTATTAAAAGGTTCGAAGCCAATCTTGGGTTTGATTTAATAAATATTTTGATTTCTGGACTATCTCTATATCCTATTTCATAGAGTTCATGTTGATGTTGAGATGCACAAATGGATTTGAACATATGTTGCCTAAATATAGAAATCCCCTTGTTCTTTTTCGGTCATGAATTTGAATGGATATATGAATTAAAAGGTTGAAAACACACTTCCTTTGATATTTATCAAAGTTGTTTGCTATGGATTAATGATTGTTGGGTACATATTGCTCTGGATTTGATGAATTGTATGTACCTGTCATTCTTGAGATTTTAGTTTTTGGAATCATTCATTCTTAAAATTGTTATAGCTTAAGATAAAGGACATTTATGTAGCCTTGATTTCTCTGATGAGGTTACCACTGTTATGAGTATGAAAGTCTTTGCCTTGATTCCTAGATTTACTTGTCTTTATTTCTTGGTTCTGTTTCTTGCCTTTGTGGATTTTTATATACTGTTGTAGATGTTATTTTGACTTGAAATTTTGCACCCAATCTCTCCTTAAAGTCTGGTTTGAGGAATAAAATTTTCATGATTTTTGAATATAATTTTCCTTGTTAAGTATGCTGAGTTTTAAAGGCTGGTTGAGAAATTTTCTGTCACCCTGACTGCTCACTTTGTTGATTTTTCTCCATTTCTACCTAGGTAATCCTTGCACAACTATTTCTCTTCTTGTTTTGTTTGATGTATAAAATTTTCATGACTTTTTGGAGCCCATATGCACGGTCAAATATGATAGTTTTGGAACTAATCATGAAAAACTTTCCTCTATCAGTTCGTTACATCCTGAGTAATGTGTTTTTATGTGCTGATATAGAGGTGAATTTAGTCTGAAATTTTGTATCCATGATGCTCTCTAACTATTGTTTGAGACATAAAATTCTTAAAATTTTTAGATCTTATTTATCTATTCAATTACATTGGTTTCTAAGAGTTCGTCGATAAACCTCATGTCAATTTTATAGCTTAATTGGTGAATTTTTCTCTTCTTGTATGAAGGCACTTTTGAGCTAAATTTTTGTATCCATATTTCTCTATATATAAAATTTACAAGATTTTTAGAGTTCCTTTATGGAGTCAAATATAATAAAATTTGGATGATAGGCAGCATAATAAGGATATTCTTGAATAACCAATATCGCAAGAGAAAATTAAAATCTCCATAAAATGATCCTCTATCTTGTAAATCAATAAGATATTACAGGTATAACATTCTACTTTAATTTTTAGAGTTAATTAGAATTTTAAAAATATAGAAAGAATGTTTGAAGATAAAGAAATTAATTAGAAGATTTTTTTTTTTTAGTTTAACATAGAATATAATTTTATATTAAGATGTGTTTTTTTTAGAAAATGAAAAAAAAGGGGTTTAAGGCTTGTTAACTTAAGTGTTAAGTTATAATAATAATAATAATAATAATAATAATAATTAATAATAAAATGAGAAGGAGGGACGGTGGTATAAGGAGAACAAAAAAATATATATATGTTATAATAATAATATAAGAGAGGCGGTGGAAAGAAGGGAGTATATAATTGTCAAATTGCTTTCCCTTGCTCATTTGTACACGAGAAAGAGAGAGAGAGAGAGAGGGAGAGATAAAGAGAAGGAGAAGGAAAGAAGAAGGATAAGGGCTTGAAGGATTTTGAGATTAATCTATTATCGTGGTTAAGAAGTTCCCTACACATCTGAGTTAGTTATAGTTTGGAGAAGAGGTAACATTAAAATATCCTTTCATATATTGAGATATCAGTTTTTAGTATTGTGTATATATATATATATATATATATATATTAATACTTGTGTGATCTTATTGTGGAATGTGACATTTGTTCTATGTGTTGCAAAAGAGGTAATAAGGATGGCTAGTAATATGATTGTTTGTTTGGGATTAATGATTGAATATTATGCCGCGTGGTTTGCCTCCACTATGCGCGTAGTGGTTGGCCTTTTTCTTGTAGTTCCCAATGTCTCTGACATTTTAGGACGATAGGCACCTTCTTTTTAAGGAGGGGAGTCTTATTCTGATGGCAATGTACTTTTGGCCGGGTATAACCTCAGTTTAGGCTCTAGCTAGCGGTAATAAGGGAGTTGGGAGCCATAAGGGTGAAGTTGAAAAATGTATCACTATTGTTTTAATTTGACATTAATTTAGAAATTGTTATAAAATTGTGAATATTGCATTTCTTGTTTTATGTATTGATTGTGAAATGCATATGTATATCTATGGATATGCTTGCGAACTGATTTCAAGAAGTATGTTGGTATATGTTAGAATAACCAACTGTTACTGAGATTTTTAATCTCACATGTTACTTCTTATCATTTTAGGTGAGCAGTCAAGTGGAGCTACAAGGAAGGCACTGAAGAAGTGAGCTTAGGCTCCCTTCTCTTGGCTTGGCAGTGGTTTTTGTTTATTTTGTAATTATAATTGCCAGGACCTAGGGACCCTTATAAATTTTATTTTGGATAATTTTTATAGATTATTTGACTATAACTACTCAATCTTTTTATTTGAGCTAGATAGCTTTTAAACACGTCAATCTGGACCATGATTTTCTATTGGGCCAAACCCATTTATTTTAGATTGTACATATTAATGGTATAAGAAAAATGTGTGTTTAGCAGAGTTGATTATATCTAACAACTATTGTTGAATCCTGGACTTACTGCAAATTATTTACTAGGCCCCATCTACCCTAAGTCCAGTGGTGATTGTAATCTTGATGTCACTTTGTTTGGACAGGTACATTTTTAAGAAAAATTTTATTTATAAAAAAATAAAGGGGGGAGGTTTTCTTTTGTAAAAAAAAATTGCAAAAATTAGGTTTGTTACAGCAGATATAAAGATCCAATTTATGTATATTAAACATGGGTTCCAATAGCCTATTATTTACATTAATAATTTTTGTTCTTATCTTTTCCCAAATCATTTAAAAAAATATTTAAATGGTATCATGTGAGATTTGAAGAATCTCAGTAGATATTCAAATTAATTATCATATTGTGTAAAATAATAAATATTCATAGATATTGTGATTATTAACTTATATAAATAAATAAATGATTTTCATAAATAAATAATAAATTTTTTTTAATAAAGTTAATTAATTAAATTAATGTATTTGCATAATAATCGTTAAATCTTTTGGTCATGTGAGATTTTTGAATATCTATAGACCTCTAGAATAATCACCTTACCGTGTAAGTTAATAAGATTTCGCAGGTATGGCGATTAAGATTTCTATGTTGAAAATAAATTGTATAATTACACATTAAAATATGTATTATTATTTAATTCTTTATTGTGTGAGGATTTTGAATATCTGCAGATATTTAAGATAATCATATTACTGTATAAGTCAATAAGGCTTTACAAGTATCATGATTAAGATTTTTTTTTAAAAGTGTATACATATACATGCTTAAAAAATTATTATTAATACTTAAAAATATACATAAGAATATAAATAAATAAATAAAGTTGTTAAATTCTTTTATCGTGTGAGATTTTTAAATTTATACAACTATTTAGAATAATTGCATTATTGTATGAGCCAATAAGACTCTGTAAGTATAGTGGTTAAATTTTCAATCATAAAATATAAAAAATAATTTTAAATTCTTTTCTTTTCTTTATTTCAAAAATTTAAAAATTGAGAAAATAATTAAAATTAAATTACTTTTTGTAATTTAAAACATACATGCCAAAATTTCAAAAAATTATTTTATTTACAAAATAATGAATTATTTCTAATTAATTTCTCTTCAAAAAATATTTTGACATTAATTTCTATCTTGAATTATGTGAATTTTGATCCTCATAAAAGGGAATGTACACTTCAAAAGTTAATTTTAAATCAAGTCTCCTTGTAACTAGATAATTATTTTATTTGCATTTTATACACAATTAAATAGGCATTAAGATAATTGGCCATATGATTTTCACACAATGAGTTTAAGGAAACCATTCTCACAAATGAATGCTGTGGGATACCTAATACTTTCTTCACACATAAGTGGCCCTCGAACCCATCTTGATTTTCACAAACTATCCTTTTCATTTTCTTTTAGAGGTTTTCCAAAATTCTTCTTTAAAAATTTTGATAGTGACTCCCCTTAAATCGGTTTTCATTTTGAAGGCTGAATCTTTGCTCTTGTATGCCGTCCGCGTCGCATTTTCAGATGTGACATTTGTAATAACCATAAATAAATTAATAAAAAAAATTTCTCCTAATTTATATCTTATTTAAATTAGTTTGATGACAAATGAAGAGTGATAAATTAGTTAAACTTATGATAATAGTTTACTTGAAGGTCTAGAGTTAGGAGTTTGAATTCTTTTGAGTAATAGATTAATTTTTATTTAGTTTAAAATTGTTAAAAAATTAACAAAATTCCTTATCTTTTATGTTATTAGAGAAAAATGTTGTGTCATCTCTTGTAATTTTTTCAATTTCTTGATGTTTAGATTTTTATTCTTCTCCCTTGGTGAGACGCACGCACTGCCTCATCTTTTTTCCCTCTCCTCTTGCGTTTTTGAAAGTTCAAATTCTATAGAGATTGCCCCCTCCCACTCCGTTCTTCCGGAGTGGGTGTGTTTTAGAACACCTTCCATCATTGCCAATCGTTCGCTCTACCGAGTGGTTGTTCAGCTTGTCTATCCATCGCCGACGTCCATGAGTGTGTCGGAGACTCCTTCCTCCTCCTCTATTTGAGCACAGGATTGTATTAACTTGCTCTTCTCTCCCTTGATCTGTATCGTCATTTTTGGAAGTGTGTCGTAGCTTTAGTGGAATAACTCAAATTAAATAATTTTTTTTATTAAAAAAGTACTAAAATATCCTTTTTTTTAATTTAATAAAAATATTATAATATCAATAGCAAAAATTGTGGGGGTATTATTTTGTAACTTTCTCAACAAACTTTGGCCCTTGTTTTGTAATTTTTTCAATGAACTTATTATTTCAATATCTCCTTTCCCTTTTTCGGTCATTCGCTCAGGGCAGAGAGATTGAGAGACGTCACGTTCTTCCTCTGTTTTTCTTCCCTCCTGTTGCACTAGCTTCAATCTTCCCGTGAGTGTGTTCATTTCTTCTCACTGGAGGCTCCTCCGTTCTGTTCCCTCAGTTGCTCGTCCATCTTTGTACAGCTGAAAGGTTGAATCTTCTTCCGTGTTTGTGCTGTGTTTTGTGTGGTGCTAGAGATGTGTGTACTCACGTTTGGTTTGTCTCTTTTCTTCCTCTTCTGCTGTTGATGTTCCGTGTGTTTGTGTTTCTATAGTTGCTTGATTCTTGCGTTTGCTGGCTGAAATTTAGTCCTCTTCCTTCACGTGCGTTCAGCAGATCGAAGCTCTTCTCTTTCCCCTCTTCAGCATCGGTCACATGCTGATTTGAAGGGGTGGCCGCTACATTTTCGTGGAGGTGAGTTGCGGTTCTTTTCTCCTTCCTCTTCGAGTCCAATAATAGCAACGAACTATCCTCTTCCTTCTCTGGCTGAATTATGAAATCCCTATTCCTTATTATTGCTGTCACGAAATTTTAGAATCAATTAGAAGTGTAGTTTTAGTTAAACTTGGATGTTATTCTGCCATGATACTGAATTAAATTTGGTAATGAAAGTAAAAAATTAGAAGTTGTTGGAATTGCTTGTTACTCATCTCAAAATTTTGTCAACAATAGATGCATGCCCTCAAGGTATTTGTTAAAATGTGCCAGAGAAAAATTTGGTGAATTATGGGTTGTTAAGCTTCTATGTTATAATTTGGACGAGTATATGTAAATTTTGGTTCAAATTATTAATTAAAAATTTTAAAATACCAAAGTAGGAGAAATGTACACATAGGATTATTTCATTTTTTTTTTCATTTAGAGGAGGCAGCTTAAGAATGGTTGATATGGTTTATTATGATTTATAAATGAGTATGGATCATAAGGAAGTCTAAGGATAAATCGAGAGTTGTCAAATGACTTGACTAACTCAAGTGTACTTGGAACATAATGGTTATGGTATTCTCGTTACTATTGCTTGATTGAATATTAATACCATTAAGTGCATGGAAGATTATTTGATAAATGATTTTTGAATTTTAACTTATTTGTTAGGACATGAAGGGTATCATTAAAATAAAAGTTAAAAGTTAAGAGAAACAAGCCTTAAAATTTTAAGAAACTCTCATGTGAGTACGTGGCATTCCAAATAAATTTTCAGCAAAATATTATAAATTTGATTTATTTAAATTTTTAGTATTGCTTTATAAATTAATTAATATTGTTGTAATCTTATTCATAATAATTTTCGTATTAATGACAATGTCTTGAACATTACTTATGATAGATATCATTGATAAGAAATAATGAAACAGATATACAGTAAAGGTATTATTTCTCATAATTAATTTAATTATTTAATTTTACATTTATATAAATTTTTATTGTAATGATTCGTGTATGGAGAAAATGATAGTTCAATATTTGAAAGTGAAATTTTGGAAACTACTTTTCTTGATCCATACACTCTTAATTTT